>NW_007249372.1:295244-297642 GCF_000164805.1 Carlito syrichta
CACTCACCTCAGCCTCCCAAGGCGCAGGATTACAGGCTGAGCCACCGAGCCCAGCTTGACAAAAACACTTTTAAAGAGTTCCTCTCAGATCGGGTGTGGTGGTTCATGCCTGTAATCCCAGCACTTTGGGAGACTGAGGTGGGAGGATGGCTTGAGCCCAGGAATTTGAGACCAGAGTAGGCAATGTAGCAAGACTTCGTCTCTACAAAAAAATGATCAAAAAATTAGCCAAGTGTGGTGGCAGGCGCCTGTAGTCCCAGCTACTCAGGAGCCTAAGGCAGAAGGATCGCTTGAGCCCCGGAAATGGAGGCTGTGCTGAGCCATGAGTGTGCCACTGCACTCCGGCCTGGGGGACAGAGTCAGACCCCAACTCAAAAAAAAGTTCCCCTCACCCACTTGCTTTCAAATTAATTTCCTTACACGGGAAAAGGGAGCAGGGCCTGCCCACAACCTGGTCTATGCTTCTGCTCAAAGGCGAATGTGTCCATAACAAGACATCCATGTGGATACTGTTTGCCACGTGGTCCTAGTGGGGGCAAGGAGGCTGGGAGTCGTTGGTCTCGACTGACCAGCCCAACAAGTGTGTTGACCTGGTGACACCCTCTCTCAGGAATGGATGACACCATTGAGGTCCGCCTGCCCAAACTTGCCTCCTCTCATGGGTGTGTCTGAAGGACCAGGGTCTCCACAAAGCCCTCGTCCATTCACACACATCCTCCTGTAACCCTGGGCATTTCTGGCAGGGCCAGTCGGGGGCAGAGACTGGGGATCCAGCTCGGGCAGTCCAGACTCCCTGGGATGAGGAGCACGTCGTTCCACAGGTTCACTTTAACCTTCATGTCCTTACCCATTCTCCCTCCAAGTGCACATATTCTCCTTGTCAGGCACTGTGCTGGGCCCAGACTGGGCGACCGTGACTGTGAGTCAGGTGAGCTCACAGTCCAGCAGGGCAAGGGCCGGAGAACACACGCAGAACTGCGCGAGGCGGTGACAGCCAGAGGTGGAGATGGGTACGGGTCTGTGTTTTCACAAGCAAATGCCAGAACTCACAGTCTCACTAGTGCAACCTCATTCCCAGGGACGCGGCCGGGGATGCAGAGACTCTGAGAAAAGGGGGTGGTCAGGGATGGGGGTGATTACAGACAAGAGCATGGCTAGAAACGGGGTGTGGTCAGGGATCAAAGTGATTACAGACAAGGGCATGGTTAGAAACAAGGTATGGGCAGGGATGGAAATGTGGCCAGTGTGAATGTCGTGAGGGTTGTTCAAGAATAGCCCATCAGCTGGGCTTGGTGACTCAGCCTGTAATCCCGCGCTTTGGAAGGCTGAGGTGAGTAGATTGCCTGAACCCGCGGGTTCGAGACCCGCCTGGGCAACTTGGCGAGACCTCATCTCTACAATAAATAAAAAAATCAGTCAGGCATGGTAGTGCATGCCTATAATTCTGGCTACTCGGAAGGTTGAGGCAAAAGGATCGCCAGAGCCCAGCAGGTCGAGGCTGCAGTGGCTGGGAACGGCCACTGCACTCCAGTCTGGGTGACAGAGTGAGACTCCAACTCAAAAAAAAAAAAAAGAATAGCCCATCTTCCTTTTTCTAGTGATATGGGGGATTGTTTTCCTCTTACGTGAGATGTGGCTGCGTGACTTGCTGAAGCCATGATGTGTAGGTAAAAGTGATGCATGCCACTTCTGGGTGGATACCGTTTGATGCCCCCAGATGGGGCCGGCTCTGTCCACTAGGGTCCTGGAGTGAGGAAGAACCGAGCAGAGCCCCCGTCAGACCTATGAGGATCATGAAGCACGTGTGAGAATGAAAGCTGTGTAGTTAAAAGCCACCAAGACTGGCCAAATACGGTGGCTCACACCATAATCTCAGCACTTTGGGAGGCTGAGGCGAGAGGATTGCCTGAGCCCGCAGGTTCAAGACCAGCCTGGACAACATGGTGAGACCTCCTCCCTACAATAAATCAAAAAATTAGCCGGGCGTGGTGGCATGCTCCTGTAGTTCTGGTTACTTGGAAGCCCGAGGTGGAAGGATTGCCAGAGCCCAGCAGGTCAACGTTGGGGTGGCTGTGAGCGTGCCATTGCACTCCAGCCTGGGTGACAGAGTGAGACTCCAACTCAAAAAAAAAGCCACCAGCTGGGCTCAGTGGCTCAGCCTGTAATCTCGCACCTTTGGGAGGCTGAGGTGAGTGGATTGCCTGAGCCCACGGGTTCGAGACCCGCCTGGGCAGCGAGACCTCATCTCTACAATAAATCAAAAATCAGCCGGGCGTGGTAGCGCATGCCTGTAATTCCGGCTACTTGGAAGGCTGAGGCGGAAGGATCGCCAGAACCCAGCAGGTCGAGGCTGCGGTGCCCGGGAGCGGCCACTGCACTCAGTCTGGGCGACAGAGTG
>NW_007249372.1:297687-302488 GCF_000164805.1 Carlito syrichta
CAACGCAAAAAAAAAAAAAGCCACCAAGACTGAGATGCAGGCTGTTTGTTACCGGCATCCCGCAGTCTGCCCTGACACTCTCAGGGCTGGGAAGGAAGGAGGTCAGGTTGCACATGAGCAGGATGGGGACATGCTGAGACTTGGTGGCTCTCCTTTTCACCCACCCCGCCTGCCTGGCCCCACAGAGTGGCTGTCTGAGCCAAAGACACATCCAGGCCCCTGACACTAAGGAAGACAGACAGGGAGCAATGACAGCTGTCTTCATCTTCATTCCAGAAATTTCACTTGATTTCCCTGGAAGGGACTCGGGGAGTCTCCCTCTCTTTCTCTCTATTATATTCAGAAGCTTCCTCGTTCCTCTCAGAGCCTGCGTTTACCCTGAACTCCATCAGCGCCACTGAGCAGCCATAAACCAGGAGCTGTCAGAATCTGCAGAGGAGAAAGGCAAAGCCAGGTTTCCGGGCACAGAAGGGACCTCTGAGAAGGAGCTCCCAGGTGGTGCCAGGGGCTCTCCGGGGGTCCAAATCCACTGAGACATCTAAATAGGGCAAACTCTGCCTCCTGGGTCCCACGTTTCAGGAAATCTAAGATGCATCGATTGTAGGGTGCATCTTTATGTAGCACTAAGAAAGAAAAAACACTGCCAATTAAACTAAGACAGGATGCTTTACTATCACTTAGAATTTGTATTTTCTATGTATTGAAAGAGCTCTCTTGGACTTGTTTAGACATAGATTTTTTTTCCTCATATATCACTATGGTGCACATATAAAATGGAAAATATCAGCAAAATAAATTGGTCAAGGGACCCTAAAACAGCTTCACATTCAGAGCTCGACTCTTGTGAGTAGTCTTTTCAACTCGGTCATTGATGTTTGTGTTTTCCCACAACAGCATCTTCCAGGACATCAAGAGTGTAAGCGATGCAACATTTCTTAAAAGAGTGTTCTGCTGCCATCCCTAAGGTTGTATTCCAAGCAGACACTCATTCTTCAAGTTCTGATGCTGGCACTTTGTTTCTGATCTTTCCAAAGGGTATGAGGCAAAGACAGCGATCATACTACCAGCAGGCCGGCAACGATGGTGAGGTACCACTGCTTATAAGATGAAACCTGATTTCAGATGTGTCAAAACAGGGGGGTGAGAAACTGCCAGGGGAGGAGGGGTAGGATTGGCAGTTGAGGGAAACTGCCAGGGGAGGGAGGGGCACACCTCATCAACAAGGGTATCTGCATAATCAACGTTTGTATACCTAACCCTGGATTGGACCCCACACCTTTAAAATAAAAATAAAAATAAAACAGGGGGGTGGGGGGGCAGAAATGTGTGTCTTAAATCATCAGAACCCACACCACCTTCCCTGATCCTGCTTCTCATGCAACAGATGAGAACCTGTGGCCCCGTGGTCTGAGTTCAAATCCCAGCCACACCACTTCCTTGCAGTGGGATGTATTCCTCAGGGTAGGTTGAGATCCAACGCAGGGAAAAACAATCCCAAAACCTCCACGGCTTAATGCAAGAAACGTCCATCTTCATGCAAATTTGCCGCAGTCGAGGCAACTTGGCGACTCAGCTGTGCTCCATGTCCTAACTGCTTAGACCTTGGGTTCCAGCACTTCAGCAAAGCCTCGCCTACCATCCCTGGGCTTGAGTGAGAAACTGGATAATCACAGAAGGGCGCTTCCTGCTTCAGACCGGAAGTGACACCCATCACTTCCACTCACATGTCATGGGCCAGACTAGTCAAAGGACTAGAAAATGTACTCTCCGGGGTACTCAGGAGGGAAAAGGACCAAAATATTCATGCTGATAGTTAAATGTAGCACAGTGACCTCAAGTCATTTGCTAGACTTGCCCTGAGACTTGTTTCTTGTAAAAAGGAGGGTCACAGATATGCCTGTCTCACTGGGCTATTGTGAAGCTGATGTATGAGACGCCCTTTGCATTGTGCCTGGCATACCGTAAGTGCTCAGTCAACGTTATGCCGATGTACCATAACCTTCTAACGTCGCATGGCACACTCCTGCCCCTGCCCACCTATTCAGCTGCCCCCTTCCCTTCTTCCCCCTCCCCCCCCATGCAGTCATTCAGTTCCCTCCCCAGAAGAGACACTCATAAGAATTAATCTCTCTGCTGGGCTCGGTGGCTCAGTCTGTAATCCCAGCACTTTGGGAGGCTGAGGTGAGTGGGTTGCCTGAGCCCGCGGGTTCGAGACCCGCCTGGGCAACTTGGCGAGACCTCATCTCTACAATAAATCAAAAATCAGCCGGGCGTGGTAGCGCGCGCCTGTAGTTCCAGCTACTTGGAAGGCTGAGGCGGAAGGATCGCCGGAGCCCAGCAGGTCGAGGCTGCGGTGGCCGGGAGCGGCCACTGCACTCCAGTCTGGGCAAGAGAGTGAGACTCCAACTCAAAAAAAAAGAATTAATCACTCCTTCTCTGAGGCTCTGGTATCAGACAGTCCTGAGTTCTGATCCCAGCTCCTCCAAACACTTGCTGTGTGACCCCCTGCCACGTTCACAACTCTCTCTGGGCTTCAGCATCCTCAACTGTGAAACAGAGTCTGGATAGAGCTCCCCACCGCAAATGTCCCTGAGGCCAGGAGGGAGCATCCATCCACAGTGGACTGGGCCATGGGAGTCTTCCATGCACTGGAAGGAGCGCCCGCCCCGTCTAGGGGGAAGGCCACTCTTCGCTCAAGCCCACTGGTGCCAGGTCCCTATTGCCAGGGTTTGGGGTTTTTCAAGAGAAGATGAAAATCTCCATTTTTGTGTGGAATCTGCCAGATTTTTTAAAGTGGATAACTACTTCTTAAATTGATTTTATGCACACCAAACAAAATGCGTCAGTGGGGAGGTCTGGCCAGCTTACAAGCTCTGGCTATACCTTGGGTCTATGAGAATCTGGAGGTGGGACATTTTGCTTTTTCATACAGGTTCCTGGTGCAAAGACCTCACTCAAGAGAGGAGATACCACACTCAGGCTCCCTCAGGAAGCAGGTGCACCCAGAAGGGCCACTGGACAGCTGCGGGGGGGTGCACAGGGAAGACTGATACTGGAGGACCCTGGTGAGGGGAGGGGTTGGATTTGCTGGTGACCGCAGCAGCAGGTTTGATCAAAAGCAAGTCGTAACGACAAGAACATCCATGAATAAGCCTCTATGAGTGCCTACTCCAGGCCAGGCTCTTGACACTCGGAGAAGAATCAGATCCAAGTCCTGCCTCGGGGGAGCTCACACACACACACACACACACACACACACACACACCAGAACACAGCCAAGAAAATAGGCAACCCCCAGAGGATGTGAGGTACAGAAAAGGGCACACTGATCACCTGAGGAGTGTGGCCAGGGAAGGGGGCATTGGCCCATGTGCTAAGGAGGGGGGTGTTTCAGGCATCTGTATACCACCAACAGGCCAGGCAGGTGGGGGACCTCGCATGCAGAGGAGGACGTGAGGGGTCCGGGGTGCAGGGGTTTGGAGTGCTGCAGCGAGGCTGGAGCCTCCAAGGCTCCTGGGGGGTGGGAGGAGACAGGCCAGCAGGTTCATGCCCCGATCTCCCCACTCACTCCCACTTTCCCACCCTTCCCTTCCTCTGCCACTAGCTGGCATCAGTCAAAAACAACCTTTCCGCTAAGCGCGGTGGCTCACACCTGTAATCCCAGAACTTTGGGAGGCCAAAGTGGGAGGATTGCATGAGCCCAAGAGTTTGAGACCAGTCTGGGCAACATAGCCAGACCTCATCTCTACAAAAAAAAAAGAAAGAAAGAAAGAAATTAGCCAGGCATGGCCGTGCATGCCTGTAGACCTAGCTACTGGGGAGGCTGAGGCAGAAGGATCACCTGAGCCCAGGAGGTCAAAGCTGCAGTGAGGTGGGATCACGCCCCTGCTCTCCAGCCTGGGTAACAGAGTGAGACCTCGAATCAAAAACACAAAAAGACAAATCTTCCCAGCAGGGGCTCTCCACCCAGCTGCCCACTGGAACAAGAAAATGCCAGTGTCTGGGCCCCCGCCCCCAGGATTTCTGGAGAGGCCGAGGTTGCGGTATGTTTGACAGGCTACCCGGCTCGTGCCAAGGCTCAGAGCAGAGAAGCAGGGCACTGGCTGTGCCCCTCCAGCGCTGAGCACGGGGCTCCCGCGGGTGCCAGCCCCGTGTCACTTCCTCCCTGGAGGGCCAGCCGGCTCCCCGGGCAGCGCGGGCGGCCTCGGCTCCCCGTGCCGAGAGGGCCCTGCAGGCGAGTTAACCCCGGGCCCAAGACAGAGGCTGGCGGTGGAGTCGGAGGTCAGGCACTCCCCCTCTGGAATCCAGAAGAAAGGAAGAGAAGAAATGGAGGGAAAGGAGGCGGGAGAAAGACAGGGGGAGAGGGAGGGCGGGTGCGAGGGAGGGGTCGTGGAGGGCTCGATGGATAATGGACGGGCGGAGGGCCGGTGGGCGGGCGAACGAATGAGAGGGAGGGGTGGGGGGAGGAAAGAGCGGGCAGGGAGAAAAGGAAGGCAGGGATGGGAGAGAGGGAGACAGAGTGGTGGGGAGGGTTTGAAGAAATGAAGGAAGACAGGACAGGCGAATTAATGAATTACAGGCGGGGCGAAAGAGAGGAGGAGGGGGCGGCACGAGCGGCTGCCCCGGGCGAGCCCGGGTCCTAGGGCACCACGAGCCGCCCGAGTTGAGGGCCGGGGAGGGGGGTCTCAGCCCCGCGCCTTCCGCCCCCCGGGCGCAGACGCGCCGCCTCCGCCGGGACGGGGGCTCCGCGAGGGCGGCGGTGTCCGCGGGGCCCTGCTGCCCCCTAGCGGCGGCGGCGGCG
>NW_007249372.1:302628-328088 GCF_000164805.1 Carlito syrichta
TTTTTTTTCCCTCCCCCGTGAAAAAGGATAACGAGGAGGGGGAGGGGAAGGAAATGGCTTAAGTTCATTTAAACTGTGTCTGCCGCGGGCATCAACCCAAGAAAGGTCTTTCTTTTTTTTTTTTTTTTAAGAGTCACATTCGGAGCATTGAAGGAAGCTCTTTGCTGCAGCCCAGCGGCCACGGATAGAGCCTGGGAAGTCGGGAAGGAGACGCCGCGTAGAGAGGGTCCCAAGGAGCAACGGGAACGAGGTTTGGCCGTGGCTGCTGGAATGGCTGCGACCAGGGCTGGGACCCTGGAAAGGGCGCAGCTTACAGTGACCGGGGGCTTCCTCTTTCCCAGGCACTTTGCATAGGTGGGTTCGTTTAATTCGCCAGAAGCCATGAGGTTGGCAATATCTATCTCCACTTTGCAGACAGACACACTGAGTCCCAGCGGAGCTAGGGGCACACGGCTAGTAAGTGTTGATGCTTGGTTTTAAATCATTAAGGCTCATCCAGCGCCCGCAGGAACAGGACTCCACCACACTGTTAAAAGTGGATGCTAGCCGGGCTCGGTGGCTCAGCCTGTAATCCCGCGCCTTTGGGAGGCTGAGGTGAGTGAATTGCCTGAACCCGCGGGTTCGAGACCCGCCCGGGCAACTTGGTTGAGACCTCATCTCTATAATTAAAAAAAAAATTAGCCGGGCGTGGTAGCGCGCGCCTGTAGTTCCAGCTACTTGGAAGGCTGAGGTGGAAGGATTACCGGAGCCCAGCAGGTCGAGGCTGCGGTGGCCGGGAGCGGTCACTGCACTCCAGTCTGGGCGACAGAGTGAGACTCCAACTCAAAAAAAAAAAAAAAAGTGGATGCTATGGCCGGCGCTGCTCACGCCTGTAATCCAACACTTTAGGAGGCCAAGGCTTGAGCCCAGGAGTTAAGAGACCAGCCTGGGCAACATAGCGAGACCTCTCTCTCTCTCTCTCTTAAAAATTAATTAATTAGATAGATAAATAAATAAAAATAAAAAATTAACCAGACAGGATGGTATACACCTGTAGTTCCAGCTACTTGGGAGGATCACCTGAGCCCAGGAGGTCAGGGCTGCAGTGAGCCATGATTGTGCCACTGCACTCCAGCCTGGATGAGAGTGAAACCCCTGCTCGGAAAAAAAAAAAAGTGGAAGCCATGATCTTACCATCCTACAAGAAAGGCTGCTGGGCCCTCCACAGGCTCGTTCAAGGCCACCTGTCTACAGTCTGCTGCCTGGGCCCCTCCATCACACCTGAAACTCGCCTTTGAACTCCTGGAGCTGACCTCAAACAGCTGCCAGAGCTGATGGGGGAGTGCTGGGAGCCAGCCTCCAAAGCCACCTGAGGCTGCAATCCCTGCCCAGATCCCTGATGACCCCAGCTGTGCAGGGGCCCCAGGGGGTCAGGAAGGCTCAGAAGCGGAACCCACATCATCCCTCCACCTGCCCCTGCCTCTCTGCCCGTGTCAGGAGGCCTTCATTTCACCCAGCAACCCATTCATTCACTCAATCAATATTTACGGGGTGTCTACTAGATGCCAGGTACTATGTTAGATGGTGAGGAGATAGCGGTGAATACAGTACTTCGTGCCAAAGACAGGGGATAAACAAGTCAACCAATGTGTGCGAAAGATAATCTGGGTGTTAATAAAGTACTGAGAAAGAGGGAAAACAAGGTGGAGCACTAAAAAGGGATGGGTGGGGGCCGCCAGGGTCATCACTCTTCTCTGAACCCATCTTTACAACAGCATCAGCTGCACGAGCCCGTGTCTGCATCTGCCCCCACACCCAATGTGACAGCAGGAAGGCAAAGCCCTGCGTCCCACCCCCAGGGTCTGGTTTCCAACAGTACCTCCGGGACAGCAAGGTTGATCTGGTGCTGGCTGGAAAATGGAGCCCAGACACGGCCGAGGAGTCTCTCTCAAGGCATTTGAACTTGACACCGGTTCCTCTCTCAGTGGGAGATCACGGTGATGGTCAAGTGCTCTGAGCCCTTGCTCTCCCCAGGCATGTGCATGTCCCAGCTCCCCTCCTGAATCTTTCTGCACGGGGTCTTCTTGCACAGGGTGTGCATCTTCACAGCAGGCCTTTGAGGTATGTACTATTGCAAACCCATTTTACAGATGTGGAAACCAAGGCCACAGCTCTACAAAAGGAGAACCGAGATTTGAACAGACGGCCTGGTTTCAGCACCCACGCTTCTAACCACTGCCCTCCACAGTCTGACACCCATGAATGTGAAACTCGGTGGGAAATGCTTCAGGGAAGAGAGAAGGGGTGGATCTGCTACCTTAAGCAAGTTGTTTCTTTCTCTGAGCCTCCATTTCCTCAGGTCTGCAGAACAGGTGACTCAAGGGGCCTAACTTGGCTGGGTTGTTGATTTAGGGGATTAAATGGGATAATGCAAGCAACTTACCTACCCAGCTAAAAGCTGGAATTCAGGAATGGGTTGTTGAACTAAAGAATAAATGAATGAATGAATGAATGAGCCTCATAAATGTGAGTACCCTTCCTTATACCCCAATTCTTTAATAATGAAAAGAAAGAAAAATCTCCTGCTGGTCTCCTGCTCTGCCCACATTCCTGCCTGTGACAGATGGCCACGTGTTTCCCCCAGGTTGTCCCAAACAATGCACGCACGCACATTGGCTGCCTGTCTTGAGAACACATTCGGCAGTAAAGTACCTGTACTTCTACCCAGGGTGTTCCTGAATCAGACAGACCCAGGGCAAATCCTCACCTGCCACCTACTTGCTGTGTGACCTCAGGCAGATGGCCTAACCCCTCTGATGCCTGAATCCATCACCTGACACATAGGGCTGTCCCAAGGATCCAGACCCCTGTGAAGCCATGAGGGTGGGTAAAGGAGGCAAGTCAGAGGGCCCAGGTTTCACATGTACATGGCTCTGAGCTTCCTGAGCCTGAGAGAGGCTGACATCGAGCTGATCGTTGTTCCTTCTCCTCGTGTTCCTAACCACACGGTCAGACTCCACCCTAGTCCACCAGCAATTCCTGTCAGTTTCCTCAAAATATGGCCCCAAGTCCCTGGCCTCTCCTCCAGCCTCACTCCTTCCTGCCATGCCGGAGCCACCATCATCACCCCCAGAACGACTTGGCAGCCCCAGGCCATGGCCTCCCCGCCCTCCAGACATCACTCCCTATACAGCAGCTGCAGAGGCAAACATAATCCCAGACCAGACCCTCCCCCGTGGCTTCGCAGGCTGCTGCCACTGCCTACCCAACTGTGCTGGAGACCCCTGCCTGTCCCGAGCTCCCTCCCCAGCCCTCTGCCCCCAGCCCAGGGCTCACACCTGACCTGCAGGGACCGCATGGCCCTCGCTTTCTGCCCTCTGGCATCTGGTTGAGCTCGGCTGGTAGGAGGTGATCAGTGGTTGGGAGGAAAGGAAAGTGGAGATCTTGCTCTGCAGGTTTCCTCTCTGCCGGGCCGCGGGTGGCCATGGCCGGGTCCCTCGGGTGGAAGCTCTGAGCCCCTTCCGGCGGGGCTCCCCTCTCTGCTCTTCCTGGGCCCTTTGAGGACTGAGAGTGGTAGCAGGCACCCCCTGCCGCTGGTCCCAAGGGGCTTCACGGCCTCCTGGCAGTTTCCCTCAGCCTCAGACCCATCTCCGTGAAGAGTCCTCTCATTGAACTGTCATCAGTCACTCCAGCCCCTCAAGAGGTCTTGGGCTCCTCAAGGCTGTCTTGGGTCAGGGACCCCTTGAGTGTGCCATCTGTGTCCTGCTGGAGGGCGACTGACACTAAGACCCTCAAGCTCTACCCCCCACCTCCCCACCCCACCAACACACACACACACACACACACACACACGCACGCACAATGCTTCCTGCTCCTTCTCGACACTCTGACCACACCTGGCTCCTTATTTCTGAGCCTGTGGCCTCCTCGCTGCCTTGTACCTGCTCTTCCATCTAGCCCTGGACGCTTCTCCCAGGTCTTGACACAGCCAGTCTTGGCCCAAATGCCACTTATTTCCTCACCACCTGCCACACACGCTACTCAATTTTCTCCCCTTAACTCACACTCACCCAAAATTAGCCTCCTTATCCGTGTGTTGGCCTGGTTTTTGTCTATTTCCACCTGTAAAAACGTTCATTCCACAGGGCAGTCTTTTTTTACCCACTAGATTTTTGTTGTTTTCCACTGCTGTAGCCCCAGCAGCTGGTCCCGTGCCTGGAGAACCTAAGAGGGTCTCGAGAGATATTTGTGGAGTGAATACAAGAGCTTTATGTTTACTCCGAAGGAGAGACAGAGGACACTCACTCTGGAACTCCTGAAGGCGGAGGGAGTGCTTGGTTATCTTTTCCAGGGCCTGATTGCGGCTTTGTCCCCTCAGGGTCCCAAATCCCTGGCTTCACCATCTGTTAAAAAGGACACACCAAGCCGGGCTCGGTGACTCAGCCTGTAATCCCGCGCTTTGGGAGGCCGAGGTGAGTGGACTGCCTGAGCCCGCGGATTCGAGACCCGCCTGGGCAACTTGGCAAGACCTCATCTCTACAATAAATCAAAAAATCAGCCGGGCGTGGTAGCACGTGCCTGTAATTCCGGCTACTCAGAAGGCTGAGGCGGAAGGATCACTGGAGCCCAGTGGGTTGAGGCTGCGGTGGCCGGGAGCAGCCACTGCACTCCAGTCTGGGCGTCACAGTGAGACTCCAACTCAAAAAAAAAAAAAAAAAAAAAAATTTAAAAAAAGGGACACACAAGCGGTCCTAACCTACAGGGGCCATTGTAAGAAGCCAGAGACCAGGTCTGCCAGGCACCCAGCATATCCCTGCTCCCATGTCACCATGAGGGAAGATTAGTCCAAGAGTTGCAAAGCGAGTAGGATGTGGAGTACTCCCGGAGAAAGAAGCCCTGGGTCCTCCCACCCGAGTTGAGCCCAGGTAGGGAAGGGGGGCAGACCTGTGCAGTGCTCCCGAGTAGGGTCTGAGGGCAAGGCTGGCGGGTGATGCCTCGGCTGACAAAGCTGAAAAGGCCTGTAGAGTTCTCCCTGCATGAGCACACGGGAAGCAGCGCAGGAGTCCCAGGCGCACAAGCAATGTGCATGAGGCAAAGGGCCTTGGGAAGGGGGAGGAAGTGAAGCAAGAATAGGAGAGTGAGAGGAGGGAGGAGGAGGAAGAGGAAGAAGAGGAGGAACAGGAGGAGGAGGTGAGGAAATAAGAGGCCCAACTGGGACGGTTCAATATCGATCAAAATTTCTCTAAGCATAGTATTTTCCCAAGTGCAGGTCACATGTCCACAATGGTCAGAACTGCTTAAGCCATGCTGTAGCAACAAATAGACCCTGCAATCGCCCTGCCTTGACACGATAAAGTTTATTTCTCACTTATGCAAGATCTGGATGTCCCTGCAGCTATGACCTGAACACATGGCCTCCAAGCAAGAGGGATATAAAGTACACCAGCATTTCACTGCCCCAGCCCAAAAGTGGAGTGTGACTTCTACTCACCAGCCATTGTCCAGAACACATCATGTGATCCCAATCATCTGCAAAGGAAGCTGAGAAATTTAGAGAGCATGCATATTTTGAGAGCATTCATTTTCTCTACCACAGACACAGACCCCACAATGGAATGCAATTTTAGATGGTACACGACATAATTTTTGGTGAAAATAAATAGACATTAAATAACACTGAATTGCATAAGGAGAAAATTATTCCTAGGTCAATTACCTCAAAAGTCTTATAATTATGAGAAAGTCTCAGTGTGGTGATAACGGCTTTAACAGCTCCCTAGCATCCTAACACTGGTAATCTCCTTCATCAATAAATAAAGAAGTGGCCTCTGATTCAGAACCTCCAAAAGAAAAAAGAATACCTTACTACGCTTTCAAAACACTTTCCATCACATTTATTTTCATGATTACCTCCTACTTATGGCAAATGATATCAATTTTCCATGTTGGGTGGCAAAGTTTTCCTTTGAATAAATTTATTTGTTTAAGTCATGTCTCTTTAAAGAAGAATTTTAAGTTAATAATACGGCAAAAAACATGGAAGATGGAGTGTGAACGATTGAAATTTGGGGAATTCTCTTCCAAGACAAACTCTGTGGCACATAGCTTGAAGATTTTTGCTTATTTTTTTTTTAATTTTTTTTTTATTGTAGAGACGAGGTCTCACCATGTTGCCTAGGCTGGTCTCGAACCCGTGGGCTCAGGCAATTCTCTCACCCCTGCCTCCCAAACGGCTGGGATAACAGGTGTGAGCCACCACTTTAAATGGCAAAAATGATCTGATCTACGTATACACTGTATAATGACCACAATCAAATTAGTTAACACACCCATCAGCACCCATGTCGTACACTAGACCCCCAGAACTTGTTCATGTTATAACTGAATGTTTGTGCCCTTTGGCCAACATCCTTCCACATCCCTGATAACTACTGTTCTACTCTCTCCCTCTATGTCTCCACCTTTTTAAGATTACGTGAAATCATACATATTATTTGTCTCTCTGTGTCTAGCTTATTTCACATAATTTCATCCAAGTTCATCTATGTTGTCTCAAATGCCAGAATTTTATTCTTTTTATGGTTAAATCATATTCTATTGAATGTATGTATATTGCATTTTCTTTATCCATTTACCCATCCATGGACATTTAAGTTGTTTCCATATCTTGACTATTGTGAATACTACTGCAATAAACATGGGAGGGCAGATATCTCTTCAACATGCTGATTTCACATCCTTTGGATATGTACCCAAAGTGGGATTGCTGGGTCTTCGTCTTACCCTTGATGTCCTGAATGTCATCAAATGTCTTCCTTTCAATATTTCCTTTATCTTCGGGCAAAGAAAAAAGTCATTGGAGGTCATATCAGAGGAGTAGGAAGGGTGTTCCAATACAGTTATTTGTACAGAGCTGCCAATGTAAGCACTCGGTGGCAAGTTCGCCAGCTTAATTGTCAGACCTCAACAATAACAGTGACATCTCTGATGGCCATTTCAGAAAAAGAATTCCAAAATTGCTTTGATGGGCAGACTAGGAGCTGGCATTGCTGCATAGCTTCCCAAGGGAAGTACTTTGAAGTTAACCATAGTGATATTCGGCAGTGAGGTACGTAGCACTTTTTCTAGGATGGTTCACGAAACTAATTGTTGGGCTTCATATGACTTACAAATATTTTCTCCCATCTCATAAGTTACTTTTTTATTTCATGTATTGTCTTCTTTGGTTTGTGAAGCTTTTTAGTTTGATGTAGTCCTACTCGTTTATTTTTGCTTTTGCTACCCGTGCTTTCGGTCTCATATCCAAAAAAATCATTGCCAAAACCAATGACAAGTTCTTCCCCTATGTTTTCTTCTAGGAGATGTATGGTTTCAGACCTTATATTTAAGTATTTAATCCCTTTTGAGTTAATTTTTGTAGATGATGTAAGCCAAGGATCTACTTTCATTCTTTCACACGTGAATATCCACTTTTCTCATCTATATGCATCAGGGATATTGGCTTATGATTTTCTTTTCTTGAAGCATCCTTATCCCAACTGCCTTCTTTTCAGAAATTGACAAGCTTATCCTAAAATTTACATAGAAATTCAAGAAATACAGAATACAGAATACAATCATGAAATTTAAGAAAAAAAAGAGAAAAAGTTGAAGAACTCACATTTTCCAATTTCAAAACTTTTTACAATCTATGGTAATCAAAACAGCACAGTTTTGGCATATATGGCAATGGAATAGAATTAGATTTCAGAAATAAACCCATGTATTTATGCTCAATTATATTTGGCAATTGATTGATTCAATGGAAAAATTTTTTCAACAAATGGTGCTAAGACAACTGGATATTCACATATAAGAGTGGATAATGTTGAACCCTTACTTCACACCATGTGCAAAAATCACTCAGAATTGTCAGATATTTGAATTTTAAGAGTTAAAACTATCAAACTCTTAGAAGAAAACATCAGAGAGTGTCTTCATGACCTTGGATTTGGATCTTAGATCTGACCCTAAAATCACAAGCAAGAAAAGAAAAACTAGATAAATTGAACTTCATCAAAACTTAAAACTTGTATTTCAAAGGACAACACTAAGAAAGTAAAAAGACAACCCATATAGAAGAAAAATTTTGCAAATCATATATCTGATAAGAGACTTGTGTCTCAAATGCAAAAATAACAATTGCAACTCAATAATAAAAACACAAATAGCCCAATTTAAAAATGGACAAAGAATCTAAACAGATACATCTCTAAAGAAGATATACAAATTGCCAATAAGCACATGAAAAGATGTTTAACATCATTATCCATCAGGTAAATGCAAATCAAAGCCACAAGAAGACACTACTTCTCACTCACTAGATGGCTACAATCAAAATGACAGTTAATAATAAGGTGAAGATCTGGAGAAATAGGGACCCTCTTATACCACAGGCAGGAATGTAAAATGATGCAACCACCTTGGAAAATAGTCTGGCAGTTACTCAAAGTGTCAAATATAGACTCAACATGTGATTCAGCAATTCCACTCCTAGGAACATACCCCCAGGAGAATGAAGACCTATGTCCACACAAAATCTTGTCAGAAATGTTTATAGTGACATTATTCATAATAACCAAAAAATGGAAACAACCCAAATGTCTATGGACTGATGAACAGATAAATTGTGGCATATCCATATATGGAATATTCAGTAGTAAAAAGAAACGAAGCACTGAAACACTACAACATGAACAAACCTTGAGAACATTATTCTAAGTGAAAGAATCCAGTCACAAAGGATCATATCTATGATCCTATTTATATGAAATGTCCAGAATAGGCAAATCTATAGAGACAGAGAGTAGATCGGTGGCTGTCTAGATTTTAGGGATATGAAGGGTGGGAGAGGAAGGATTATGGGGTAATGGTTTCTTGGAGGGGGATGAATATATGAACATCTTCTTGGAGTAATTAAAATATTTTCAAATTGGTGATGGTGATGGATGCACAACTTTCCACCTACCAGTGCCACGATGCGTCAGCTATACCAGGAACACCTCGAAGAAGACTTCTTTCTATACATTGCCTGCAGTGGTGAAAGTGTCTACAGTCAGTGAAGCTGCTGCCGCTGAGTCCACCTCATTCTACCAAAAGAGAGGAAGTCCCCTTCTTTGACCTCCTCCTCTTCCTCCTTCAGGTGCAAACACCACCTCCTTTCTTCAGGAGCTGCACTACTTAATGTTTGAAGCTTTCCCTCTAGCCCCTCCTAGCAGGGGAGGTAATGGTGGAGATGGCGTCTTATACATTTTCCCCTTTCTCTGCCCCCTTTGCCACTCTGCTTCAGACTTCTTGATTGTCCCTCTCGGTTAAATCCAGTGATTGTTTTGGTTTCTGTTCCCTTTCTAACAGCCCAAGAGGCTCAGAACCCTAGCAGTCCCTCCTTTCACTACCTTCTTTTTGGGGGGTAGTCAGAAAGGACTGGAATTGGGGGAGGAATGTAGGAGGCACATCAAGAAAGAGGAAACTACCAAGCTGAACTGAATTTTGCCCTGGGTTGCTCCCCTCCTTCTGTCGATTTTCAGTCTCTCCAAGGTGTCATGGGTTTAGTGGCATGGAAAGGAGGATTGGGTACAGGTTGGAAGGCTAGACGTATATTTTGGTTTATTCTGTTCATGTGGGATTTTTTTCTGTCCGCATAAATAGAGAGGGTGCTTTTGTTGTGATAAAAAAAACAAAAAACATGGATCAGGAGTCCACCAAACGGAGCAGCATCATGGCAGGGGAGTCTGTGTGGATCCGAGGCAGACCACCGTGCGTGGGCCCCAGGTCCCCACACGAAGACATTCGCTGGAAAGGGGAGCTGGGACTGAATCCACCCAGGCTCCGCTCACCGAGTTCCACAGAGCTGATCCTGCCCCCAGCCAGCTTTTTCTAACACACACTAAGGCCCTGGAGGTTGGGGGGCTGGGAGTCTCCTGCTAAGCGGCCTCAGTCCAGCTCTGACAAAGCTCACACGCCCTCTCTCTCTCTTCTAGGGCCAACCCCATCCCTGGTCCTGGGATAAACACAGCACCCAGGTCTAGCCAATCAGAGTGCTCCATCCGCGCACCGTAGGGATTGGCCCAGAGGAAAGCATGTGACTAAAATGATCCAATAAGACTCTCTCTTCCCAGGAGTTGACTCTTGAATGAAATGACTCAAAACTGGAAAATGATTACAGCTCATTCATCCTGAGGGCGAAGCGGGGAGCAGGGAGCTGCCAGCCCTGCCTCCCTGGCCCCACGCTACCATGGGGGACCAGCAGTTCCTCGCTGGGCCACCACACCCTTGCGATGAAACCTGTGTCTTCTGCTTGTGTTACTCTCTCGCGCTTGCCACCACAGACAGGACTCTGAATGTGCCGTCTGATCTGGCGATGGGTGGCCCTAGGCCTGGCCTCCCGAAGGTATCCATCTCTATGTGCTTCATGATATCTATAGGATCAACAGCAGCTTTTCAGTGGTAACTCCCCAACTGGCCAGGAAACACTTCCTGGGTTTTCTCACCAGGGTCCTGAGGCTGATCTGATCCCAGAGAGGCAATGGGTGCCACGAAAGAGACCCCACTGAGCACCAGAACACTCGTGGACCTGGGACTTTGGGCAGATTGTCACCCCTCTTGGGTCCCCCATTTCCAAATTAGAAAAATAAGATGCTTGGACTGGACCTCACAGTTCCCATCTACAGATGTAGAGAGGGCAGGATAGCAGAATGGTTAACAGCGTGGAGACTGTCTGCTTAGAATCCCAGCTCTGACCCTAACCTCCTCTCTCACTGCCTTAGCTTCCTTCTCTGTAAGTTAGGACCAGAAGCTGGGCTCGGTGGCTCAGCCTGTAATTCCGGGCCTTGGGAGGTTGAGGTGAGTGGATTACCTGAGCCCGCGGGTTCGAGAACCGCCTGGGCAACTTGGCGAGACCCCATTTCTACAATAAATCAAAAAATTAGCCGGGGGTGGTAGTGTGCACCTGTAGTTTCAACTACTTGGAAGGCTGAGGCGGAAGGATCGCTGGAGCCCAGCAGGTCGAGGTTGCGGTGGCCGGGAGCAGCCACTGCACTTCAGTCTGGGCGACAGAGTGAGACTCCAACTCAAAAAAAAAAAAAAAAAAGGATAGGACCAGAAATGGGACCCACCTCATTGAGTTATTCTGAAGATCAGATGATTTAACATTTGTGAAGTGCTTAGAACAGTGACTAGCAGGTAGAAAATCTCAACAAATGTGAGCTATCGATAATGTTACCACCTAATGTGGTGCTCATGCCTGTAATCCAAGCACTTTGGGAGGCTGAGGTGGGAGGATCATTTGAGACCAAGAGTTAGAGACCAGTCTAGACAACATAATGAAACCCTATCTCTACAAAAAATCAAAAATATTAGCCAGGCGTGGTGGCATGCACCTGTAGTTCCAGCTACTCAAGAGTCTGAGGCAGATGGATCGTCTGAGCCCAGGAGGTCAAGGCTGTAGTAGCTGTGATTGTGCCCACTGCACTCCAACCTGGGCGACAGAGTGAGACAACAACTCAAAAATAAAAATAATAACAATAATGTTACCTTACAATATATTAGGAACTGCATATACATCATCTTTTTTAAATATCACAAAAACCTGGGAGATCAGTTTTATTATTACCATCTTATAGATGAGAGAACAGCTCAGAAAATGTTAAGTGGCTTACCCAAGATCACATAGGCAGGCAGGGGAGAACCCTGGGTTCATATCCAGGGTTGCCTGACTCCGAAAAGCCTGTGATTTTAATTATTATGTCCTTCTTGCTCTGATGTTCTCAGCTGCTGTTTCCTGGTATGTTACCACGAATAGGATGCAAGATTATTTCTAAATAATAGGTGAACAGTTTGTTTTATAATATTCTTCATTTATTTTCATGTTTACCTCCAGTTCATGGCAAGTGAAGGCAGGTTTTCCATTTACTAAAATTTATTTAAGTAAAAAGAAAGTCTTTTAGCTGGTCACAGTGGCCCACTCCTATAATCCTAGCTACTGGGGAGGCTGAGGTAGGAGAATTGCTTGAGCCCAGGAGTTCAAGTTCAGCCTAGGCAACATAGGGAGACCCTGTTGCTTAAAAAAAAAAAAGGTGGAGGGAAAGGGGTCGAGTGTTGGTGGCTCACACCTGTAATCCCAACAATTTGGGAGGTCAAGGTAGGGAGGATCCTTTGAGTTCAGGAGTTTAAGGCCAGCCTGGGCAACACAGTGAGATCTCATCTCTACAAAAAATGTCAAAAAATTAGCCAGGCATGGTGATGCACATCTGTAGTCCCAGTTATTGAGACCCCACTGATAGAGTAAGTCATGGCCTTACTTACATGACTTACTCTACCCAATCTAGTCAGTGAAATGTGAGCAGAAGTTTTAAGACTGGGCAAATAGTTCACCCTATTCTGTCTTCTCTCTTGCAGCAATGGTCCAACTGCCCCTTCAGCCTAGGTCCAGGAATGAAAATGACATGTAGCAGAGCCACAGCGAAACCACGATGGCCACATAGCATAGGGAAGAAACAAATCCTTTTTGTATGAGACACTGAAATTTGGGGAAACACTTGTTACTACCACATAACTTAGCCTATGCTGACTGATACCAATAGTGAGTAAATAAAAACACAGGTGGCACTGAGAAGTGGTAAAAATCATCCAGATGAAATATCGATGGGCGATCGGAGTTTGGGACTCTGGACCTGCAAAGTAGAGAGAGTGGGGAGCTGCCATTATCTTGCAAACCAGTAGACATTCTGTCCCTCTCATGACCCTGCCAGCCATGAGCTCCTCCGGTCTCACTCGGGGCGGTGGGCAGCAGGATCTCCTGGGACGTGTCACCGAGATGCCTGAACTCACCTGGTCCTTCATCCTCAGATCCTAGGAGTCCGTGACAGGGATGGTGCAAAGCAGCTTTCCTGTACACTGGTGTCAATCCCAGGGGATTCTAAATACCTCAACCACTGCACTATGGACTGAGCTGATTTCTAGCACTTGGGCGAGTCCAGTAAGCCAGAACATCCACACAGCAAGTTTCACGAAGCAGGTTTATCACTTACAAATAGGCAGCAAGGGACAGCGGATGCTTGGCATTCATGGAGAGTCATTCTCCAAGGCTCAGGAAAGCTGCCAGGGAAGACAGAGTTTTGTCTGTACATGCCTGCACTGGGTCCCAACTGAGGGACCCCAGAAAGCAATCCACCTGGGTTTTAAACCCTGGGGGGGGTCACAGGACTCGCTGGACTAAAGCTTGGTAAAATGATTTGTTCTAGGAAAAACTGGAACAGAGCCCAGGTTGTTCGGGTAGTTCCTCCTTATCTTGGGATGTTGCCTTTCCAGCACATTCTGCAGTATTCTTGAGGACTACAAGTGAGAAAGGGGGAAGAACTAGGTTACTCCAAGGCCACTCAGAGAACTATGTGCCCCACTCTTAAAACTTCTGCTCACATTTCACTGACTAGATTGGGTAGAGTAAGTCATGTGGCCATGCTTGAGGTCAGCAGGTGGGAAAAGTGGTCCGGGTCTCTGAGCTTCCAAAGCAGCAGTCTTCCTTCCTCTGTGCCCATCTTTAGGGGGCTGCAGGATGGCAGGGTGAGAGTGCTGGGGTCTCCCAACAGGTTTTACGGAATGATAAGTGAGTGCCCAGCAAGGGAAGAAAGCTCCAGCAGGCAGTCAGCTGTACCACAGAAAGAGCAAGTGTGGGTGGTGAGGCCAGATGGGCCTGAGTTTGAAGGCGTGGCTCTGCCACTTTCTAGCTTCGCGGCAACAGGTAACTTCAGTGCTCTCATCTGTAAACCTGAGCATCTAGGGCCTTCCTGATGAGCACAACTGAAATGTAGAACAAAAGTGGCTGAGACTGGGTGTGGTGGCTCACACCTGTAATCCCAGCACTTTGGGAGGCAGAGACAAGAAGACTGCCTAAGCCCATGGATTCGAAACCAGCCTGGGCGATAGAGTGAGACCTCATCTCTACAACAAATCAAAAAATTAGCCAGGTGTGGAGGCTCATGCCTGCAGTTCCAGCTCGTTGGAAGGCTGAGGCAGAAGGATCACCTGAGCCCAGCAGTTCGAAGCTGTGGTAGCCATAGGCATGCCACTGCACACCAGCCTGGGTGACGGAGTGAGACTTCGACTCAAAATAAAATAAGATAAAATAAAAAGAGTGGCTCAGGATGTAACCGAAGCTTAATTCTTATCTTCGCCATGCCTCTAAACTTTATTCAGTGGGAGGAATCTTCTGCCCTGGTTGAAAACAGTACCCAGGTCCCTGTGACTCTTGGGCCCTATGACATTGACACTAGAAATGTCAACCCCACAAGAGCAGGCATGGGTGTTTTGTGTGATGATATAACCCAGCACCCAGAACAGTGGCACGCAATAAATATTTGTTGAAAGAATAAAATAGAGTCCCCATTCAATAAACAGTGTCCAAACCATAGTATTCATCAAACTCTGAACTTTGAACTCCACTTGGGTATCAAATCTCGCAGTTCCCCCGATCCATTCTGTACCTGACTGGAAGGTCCACTAGGAAGGTGAACAAGGTTGGCTTCTCTCTTCCTTCACTCTGCCTGCCCCAACCGAGACCTGCCCCTTCTGGGGCTGGCACATGAAGAGGGAAAGCAGCAAAGTGGTAGGAATGGTATTACCTGAACTCATGCTGTGCAAGCTGTCTTTGTCCACTCTAGACCTGAGGGAGAGAATCAGTAGTCAACTCCAAAGTTAGCACTTTGGAGTTCCCTACTGGAGCTTTCCAATGGAAACCGCTTCTCTGCACCTGGGTGGATGCATCTCCATTACAAGTAGACTTTCTTCCACCCCCATGCACTTGCCTCCATGTCCCAGAAAGCCCTATTGGGTGAGACCCATCATGCTCCCCATAAGTTCTCCCTCCCTTGGCTTGTGCAGCTGAACCCAGTGGAGTTTTCCTGGTCCCAGGGGCTGATTTGGCTTTCTCAGGGGGCAAGTGAGTTAGGCACTGGTGTTCCAGGTCTCTCAACTGCATCCAAAAAAACACATTTTAAGCTCACCTCAGGCAAGAGCTTCTTAGAAGTTGATAGTGTTCACCAAATACCTTTGTGGTCCTCTGTTTCTCAGCCTTCATTGCAGTTGGATGAAGGCAATGAAGCAAGTTCTGGCCTTGTGAAGTGAGTGGAATTGCCATGTGTCCCTTTTGGACAGAGGCAGTCAAGAGCCACGTGCTTCCATCTGTTATCTCCTCTCCCTTGAAGGCAGCGTGTTCCAGTCAGCACTTCTATAAGAGGAAGAGGACAGCCTGAACTGTACCAGCTTCAACTTGAGTACAATAAGATGTGTGTTGGATTAAGCCACTGTGATTTCTGGGTTTGTTACTGCAGCAAAGCTTATCCTATCCTCACTAATATACCGCATATTCTAATCCTCATATTCTAGTCTAGTCCCCTGCATACCTATCTCCAGATTCAAGATGAAAAGAGCAGTACCCTTTATTCCCTAAATATGGAGTGGATAAGGCTTTCAGGACAGCTTTTTATAAAGACACCTTTTTTACAAATCCTTTATCCTCTTCTTCATTCTCAATTATTTTGTATTTCTGAAGTAGGTAAAGGGGGATTGAGAGTTGTGGTCCATGTTTCCAACTATTTCATTTGAAAATCTGCATATAGTACCTTGACACCTCACTTTGAAATTTCCCATCTATCTTATCTTGGTGGCTAACTGAAACTTCGATTTTAACATCCTGTTACACAAAACTGTTATGCACACAATATTGAATTATGTTAATTACCATTTCATGAGTTAAGTTGTGCCAGGCAAATAACATGCATTATCACATGGAATGCTCACAGCAGCTCCTGCAGACAAGTTGCTTTTGTTATGATCCCCGTTTTACAGATGAAGAAACTGAGGGTTGGAGAGGGAATGCACCCAAAGGTGCCCACTAGAAAGCAGCAAAACAGGGACTTCAGCTCAAGTCAGGCTGGTGTCAAAACCCCTGCTCTTAAGACCTCTGAGCCTTTCTACCCTGAGCTTCCTCAGTAACAAAGTCAGGAGACCGAAGTCCCCTGACATCACCTGTCTACCCGCCGGTCAGCAGTGGTAATGACAACACCAGCATTTGCACCCAGGTCCCAGTCACCAAAGCTGGTGACTGCCCTGCCTCCATGTTTGTCAGGTACCCAGCACAAAATAGGTGCATGATAATGTCAGCACCTCCTTCCATCTACAGGAAACAACCAAGTAAGTGACCTAGTGACTTTCATTTCAAGGAATCCAATTCTCTCCGGTAGATCCAGCAGATATAGCCAAGGTTTCTTAAGATTTACTTCTTGGCCAGGCTCAGTGGCTCAGCCTGTAATCCCAGCACTTTGGGAGGCCGAGGTGAGTGGATTGCCTGAGCCCGCGGGTTCGAGACCCACCTGGGCAACTTGGCGAGACTTCGTCTCTACAATAAATCAAAAATTAGCCGGGCATGGTAGCGTGCACCTATAGTTCCGGCTACTTGGAAGGCTGAGGCAGAAGGATCACTGGAGCCCAGGAGGTTAAGGTTGCGGTGGCTCGGAGCATGCCTCTGCACTCCAGTCTGGGCAACAGAGACTCCAACTCAAAAAAAAAAAAAAAAAAAGATTTACTTCTCCTCACCCGCCTCATTTCCCTGACCCCTCCCTTAAGAAGCCCCTCCCAGGTCCCCCCATGTCCCTCACCCCAGGCTCACCCCCCAATCCCCTTGGAAAGATCTATTCCTGTTCTCCCTCTTCCCCACCCCTGCCCAATCCCTTATCCTCCCTGGCACTCACTCTAGACATATTATTCATGGTGAACTCATTTGTCCCTAACGCAGATGTAAGATGTAATTCCCCAAGAATTCAAATGTAATTTAAAGTTATTTTCCAATATCTAATTTGCCTCTTATTTATTTAGGGCAATATTTCAGCAGGAGCCTCCCAGCCAAAGTGCCAGGGTTTGTTTACAGTGCCAGACCCAGTAATGGCAGGAAACCACACGCCCCAGACACAGACGTTCCCGATTAAAAAAGTAATTACAACATTGAACACAGCCTTAAATAAAAGCAAAAATGCAGGAGACAGGAGGGGAAGCAAAAACATAAATTGGGAACAATGCCGTTTTCCCCAGACGTTTGGTAATATTTGCAACCTGCCTGGTACTGGCGCCCTGCCCTGGCTGCATCAGACACAAGCAAAGCATTCAGCAAGGAGGCATGGGGTGGTTGGGTTCTGTAAACAGGTGGAAAGAAGTTCCTAATTATCAGAGATTCTCTCTGCCTGTTTGCAGTTTTGTTCACCATCTTTCTCTAGCGTGAACC
Organism: Carlito syrichta; assembly: GCF_000164805.1. NCBI lineage: Eukaryota > Metazoa > Chordata > Mammalia > Primates > Tarsiidae > Carlito > Carlito syrichta. The sequence continues at coordinate 319,919 of NW_007249372.1, forward strand.
CTCTTTTACTGGTTCTCAGGGAATAAGTGCCGTAAACCCAATCCAACTCAAACTGACTTACTTAGAAAATGGGTCTGTTCAGCAAACCATGATCACTGGCCACACGAAGGTGGGATTGGACAAAAATGTGGAGGTAGGTAGGGAGAAGGGAGAGGAGCACAGGGCAACACACTGGGTACCTGGTCCACTACCAGGGGGGAAAAGGGCCAGCTAGAAGCCCAAACTTCACCTGCAAGCCACTTACACAATCCTCACTTGCACTCCATGACTCTAAAATAAACTAATTTTAAAATTAAATAAATATTTGCTGATAAGTGCTTTTAAAAATAAAGAAAATGGATATGTTCTAACTCATGAAAGACCATGAGCAGTCTTGGCTTCAGACACTGTTGGATCAAGGTGTTCAGTATCATATAAAATCTCTCTGTCTTTACCGCTTAGCTCTGCTCTCCACAAGGTTCACTTGATTCTCAGTCAGGCTTTCTCCACCTGGTGGTTAAGATCGAATCCCAGCATCTTCAATTTTGCATCCTACCAGCTTAGTGTTCCCAACAGAAACTGAGTGCTGATTTTCCCATGGTTCCAGCAAAAAAAGAAATCTCAAGTAAGCCTTTCATTGGCCCTGCTTGGGTCATGTGCTGACCCTTGAGCCAATCACTGTAGCCAGGAAGTTTCAGTCCTCTGATTGGCCAGGTCTGGGTCAGATTCCTACCCACTGAGAACAGAAGTAGGACCAGTCCTATCCAAACTGAGACTGAGAGTGAGGGAGAGGTGATTCCTGAAAAGAAAACTAAGGTCTGTTAAGAGTTGAAGGAGCATGGGACATGGGGTGGGCCAACACAATCGATTCCCACCAGTTACGAATGATTTCTGTCTGTTTCCAACATCTATATTTTTTCTATATTATATTGTCTCCAGACCACACTGTTAGACTTCTGAATAGCAGGGCACCCTACGCTCCATTGCTGGGAATAGAATAGGACTGTTCTATAGAATATGAGACTTGTGGATTCCTTCCTCAACTTTATAAAAGAGCCTATTGACTCTAGTGTCGCATGACTAAGAACAGAAGACATTTCGTAATCACTGAGGGTAGTCTGCCTCCAGCTGCCCAAGATTTCTTACAAGATGAATACAAGATGGCCTTTTAGGTTCAAATATGTCAAATAATTGCTGTCGAACTGTCTAACAATTAGGTCACAGGGGAGGCAGGAAGTAGTAGCTATGAGTGTTTGAGGTAGTCAGACTTTGGAGATGACCTCAAATCAGTGCTCCTGAGTCTCACTTACACCCAAGGAGTGACCTTGTATGTGACCTGAGCTGTTTGTAGAGATGTAACTCTGGGGCCAAATGTGTGTAACTCTCTGCCAAGCTAAGCACTGAAGGATCCGGGTCAACCTCTCTCAACAGATATACACAGGGGAACCCTTCCTCCCCCTCCCCCCAAAAAATGGAATTTATTAAAAATTGTGTGTCTGTTCTTACATGTTTGAACTTCACCAGCCTGGGCCACATAGTGAGATCTCGTCTCTACAAAAAAAACGTTTTAATTCGCCGGGCATGGTGGCATGCACCTGTAGTTTCAGCTACTCGGGAAGCTGAGGCAGAAGGATCACCTAAGGTGGGATGTTGAGGCTGCAGTGAGCCATGATCATGCCACTGCACTCCAGCCTGGGCAACAGAGTGAGACTCCTACTCAAAACAAAACAAAAATAAACTACACCTTCCAAGTGATGCAATAACCCTATCGGGACACTTTTTCCACTACTCAAAACAGTTTTTGAACTCATGGATTTTGATGCCTTTTAGTGCTTCTGCTGTTTTTTGTTTCACCTCTTCCTCGTCAGCAAAACATTTCCCTTTGAGGACTTTTTTCATGGGGTGGGGGAGTCACTCAGGAGGGGATCCGGTGAATAGAGAGGATGGAGCATGGGGGGTCATGACATTTGGGGTCAAAAACTGCTGAACTCACAGTTGGGCAGGTCTGGGCAGGTGCACTTATAAATCACGCATCATGAAATGGGCAAATGCATTGAAAGAATCTCCAAAAAAAATTTACTAAAGCCAATCTCAGCCTCTCACCACAAACGCTAGCTGGTACTGATGCCGGTGGGTTCCTAGAACACTGACTCAGCGAGGGAAGCCTGTCTACAAGGGCACGACCTCCAAAAAATAATTCGGGGTTTTTTGAAGCCCCCCTCGTCCAGAAACTGGACCTAGCATATCCACAGAACAAAGCACCCACAGGTCTGTGCAGAATTTAGCCTCAACAGCGACCCCTTTGGCAACAAGTGGCAACTGCCGCCGTGAACTCACCAGTCACCGTTCTCAGCATCCTTTGGTTGCTACTCAGGAATAAATGAGGGACTGACCTAAGCCCCTCAGTGCCCTCCGTGCTGCTGTTGCTGTGTGCCAGGTGCCATGATTGTCCTCTACTCAAATACCACCACCATTAATGTCCTCTTTCCTGGAATTCTGTGAGGTAGAGCATTTATTACTCATCCCTACTTTACAGATTTTTTTAAAGGGAGGTTCAGAAAGATAAGATGATATGCCCGAAGTCTCAGCATTATAGGACAAGGACGAGAACTCAGATTTCCTACTCCCCCAGCCAGTGCTTTCACCAACAAAGGGTTTTTTGTTCTCAAACACAACAGGCAAGTCTGTGTTTACCAAACACCTATTGGCAGGCACTGAGCTCAGCACTTTCACATATATCAGCCCATTTCCTCTTCCCTACAGTCCTGAGAGGCCTCTTTGGTATCATTGCCCCATTTTGGCAACAAAGAAATGGAGGTACAGAGAGCTGAGAGGAACCCGTCTCTGGATCGCAGTACAGCTGGGGTCGTTGAAGGGACTCGGCATAAGGGAAACCTGGGCATTCTTCTGGAAGGATACTCCCTTCTCAGCAGGGCTAGCGGGGTCTCATCCTCACCCCTCCTCTCCAGAGATCTCGCTGAGCCTGCTTCTCGCTTCCCGGGAAATGAATTCTGCTAGCTGGAAAAAGAGATAAGACAAGGAGAGATGTCTGGGCCAGACTTGTGATGCCAGGCGATTCAGAGGCAAAGAGGGAGACAAAGAGGTGGACAGACAGAAAGAGACTACGAGAACAAAGAAAGACCCTGGAAAGAGAGGGGAACTTGTAGGGAGAGGAGAGAGAGGGAAAGGTCAACAAAGGAATGAAGAGTACAAAGAAAGAAAGAGGCTCACACCTATAATCCCAACACTTTGGGAGGCCGAGGCAGGAGGATTGCTTGAGCCCAAGAGTTTAGAACCAACCTGGGCAACCTCATCTCTAAAAAAAATCAGAAAATAATTAGCCAGGTAGGGTGGCATGCACCTGTAGTTCAGGAGGCTGAGGCAGGAGGATCACCTGGAAATCCAGGAAGTCGAGGCTGCGATAAGCCATGACTGTGCCACTGCACTCCAGCCTGGGTGACAGAGTGAGACCTCGACTCAAAAAAAAAAAAAGAAGAAGAAGGAAGAAAGAGGAATGGAAAAGGAGGTAGCTGAGGCTAAGGGGAGGAGGGAGAAGGAATTTAGGGTGTAAACACGTTCAACTTTTCCATAAAAGGAAAAATTAAAGTTCTTGTTAAGTATCTTCAGTTCCTATCTCTGTACTAAATATTGCAAAAATAAAGTCCAGACTCTCATGCATGTAAAGGAACAATTGTAAAATGATGCATCCTCAGGGCTCTGGGGTGAAGTTATCATATCTTCCCCTGAGACGCCAGGTAAGTCTTCACGGACTGTAGGTGGGGCATCACAAGTGAGGACAATTTTCCATGTGGACGAGGGGAAGAGAGGCCATTCAGACAAAAGGAACAGCATATGCAAAGACTCAGGCATGTAAGAGTGTGCGTCAAATCCAGGAAGGGCAAGGGCTAGTTAAGACTGCAACAAGGCATCGGAAAGTGCCAGAAACAAGGCACGGCTGGAGCACTGGACTTTATCTTGACAACCTGTCTCTAAACTGAAAGTTTGTGGATTTCCACTTAGGGATTTGTGAGTGCTTGGCAAGGACTTATTCAATGTTCACTAAATACTGGCACATCCTGGATCACCTCCCTGACAACCAGTATGGAATCCACGCAATGTTTTGTTTGTGATCACTCTGGGGTGTAGTAAGAATGTTTTAGTTGTCCCAGGAGGAGGGGAAAGCAGGGGGTAGACTTGATACATAAATGATGTGTTTGTGCCAGATAAAGGCCAATTGATGTCACCACTTGCAATGCCAGTCAAGTATTCTCAGAGAGAAAAGTAGCCAGAGCACTCAGTAAGCACCCCAAGTAATAAAGCTAGCCAAGCTCAAAGCACCCCAGGCCAGAAATTCATTTTGAGTAAGTGGCAGTTTAGTTTCAGCAAAACAACGTCATCTATCCTATTAAACAAAGAATACTAATTTGAATTTTATCTCTTTTATGTGTTTAGTTTCTAATTTGTTTCAGTCTTATCGTTGTTTATGAACTTCTTTTGTCATTGATACTAAAAGATCATTTTTCTCCCATTTGGCTCTGAAATTGGGATGCGTCTTAAAATCTATAGCCTCTTACAATTCTAATTGACAGCACTTTCTTTTTAATGCCACGTAAAATAATAATGCATCTTACAACTGATGGTGCTTTAGATGCAACAAAGTATAGTATGGGCAAAATGAGTTAATGCTTAGGTTTGCCTATAAATAAGGAAGCCACATTAAAGTTTTACATGTTTAGGTCAATATAGGGGTCCCTGGAATGTTCTCCATTAAAGCAGTTTACATACGGCTCAAGTTGGAGTAGCACAGAGAGCCTGAAGCAGTGAGAGGAAGTTTTTTCGTCACAGGAGTGACAAAATCAGATTCCCATGTCAGGAAGATTCGCCGGCATGACGTCGGACAGAAATAGAGAGCTCGGTTTTGCAGTAGAACAAGGGAGGAATTGTGAAGGCCTGCACTGAGAAATATAAGGAAAGAAGAGGATTTGGCCAGGCTTGGTGGCTCAGCCTGTAATCCTGCGCCTTTGGGAGGCTGAGGTGAGTGGATTGCCTGATCCCGCGGGTTCAAGACCTGCCTGGGCAGGCGAGACCTCATCTCTACAATAAATCAAAAAATTAGCAGGGCGTGGTAGCACGCGCCTGTAGTTCCGGCTATTTGGAAGGCTGAGGCGGAAGGATCGCCGGAGCCCGGCAGGTCAAGGCTGCGGTGGCCGGGAGCAGCCACTGCACTCCAGTCTGGGTGACAGAGTGAGACTCCAACTCAAAAAAAAAAAAGAAAAGAAGGATGTGTGGAGAGGGAGGAGGATCCAGGGATTTCTGGATGGAAGGGAGTCGCATCCTCAGGGTATGGAAAGGGGGTGAAGGTGAAAATGGTGTGGTTGTGGCCGTAATGATGGTGACAGTGATCCCAGTGTTGAAGGCTGTGGTGAGGATGGTGGTGGTAGTGATAGTGGCGATGGTGGGGATAATGGTGGGGATGAGGAGTGGTCATGGTGGTAGCGGTGATGGTGGTGGAGACGGATGGTGGTGATGGTGGGAATGGAGGTGATGTTCATGGAAGTGATCATGGACCATGCTGGTGGTGCTGATAGTGGTGATAATAATGGTGGTGGTGATGACCATTGAAATGACAAGTGTGATGAGGGATGGAAGTGGTGGCAATAGTGGCGATGGTTGGTGGGGATGACAGAAATGGTATGGTGACGATCATGGTAGCAGTGGTGATGGTGTGGTGGTGACGAAACCAGCCTGAGCAGTGACAAAGGTAGTGGTGCTGGTGGTGGTGGTGGTGGTGATAATGGTGGTAGTGATGGGAGCAATGGAGCTGACGCCAAGTGATACCCATGGTGGTGATGGTGGCGATGGTTGATGGAGAGTGGCGATGGTAAAGGCGGTGGTGGCAGTGGTGATGACGTGGTGGTATTAAACAGACTTGAGGCTACCCCCTCAGGTCCCCTCTCACTGTGGGAGCATTTCTGTCCTCTCAGAAAGTCCTGCTTTCTCAAAAAAAAAAAAAACAGACTCGAGTAGTGACAAAGGTAACAGTAGTGGTGACGGTAGGGTGGGAGTCATGGTGGTGGTGGTGATGGCAGTGATATAATGGTGGTGGTGGTGGTAGCTGGTGGTTGTGGAGTGGTAACGACGATTCGTATAGTAGAATTATCATCATGATATTGTAACCAGGAGACCTAGAAGTAAAAGTGGGCTGGGCTCGGTGGCTCAACCTGTAATCCCAGCACTTTGGGAGGCCGAGGTAAGTGGATTGCCTGAGCCCGCGGGTTCGAGACCTGCCTGGGCAACTTGGCGAGACCACATCTCTACAACAAATCAAAAAAAAAAATTTAGCCAGGTGTGGTAGCACGCGCCTGTAGTTCCAGCTACTTGGAAGGCTGAGCGGAAGGATCACCGGAGCCCAGCAGGTCGAGGCTGCAGTGACCGGGAGCGGCCACTGCACTCCAGTCTGGGTGACTGAGTGAGACTCCAACTCAAAAAAAAAAGTAAAAGTGGCCCCACTGGGGGCTGGGCCCTCCAGCTGCCCTATCTTGACACCAGGTGCCTACCAGGAAAGATCTCACCTTCTCCAGGCCTCATCCAAGGAATGAATGTGAAAGTCACACCTCTTTTTTCCCATCACGATTGTGGGTATCACTCTCACTCCCTAATCACTCAATGGGAAATAAATTATAAGTGACTGCTAGAACCAACGAATTCCCCCCACAGCAGGGAATACCCATTATTTACCCATAAAAAATATTTCAAGGGTTATTAGCATGTAAACTGTGATTAATTAAATTCACAAAAATTGCTTCCGATGCATGCAAATGAGGAGGTTCCTGCTGGGTGAGACTGTTTCACTCTCTCTCCTTCTGCTGGGGGAGACAATCGGGGGAGAAGTTACTCAACTTGTCTTCTGCTCCAGAACTTGGGAAGAGATGTGACTTCAGGGCCCATCTCAAATGTGGTTCTGCTCTGAACTCTTTCAGACACATCCTTCTGGGTCAGGTCTACACAGTTAAGGGCAGAAGTCTGGATGATGGCTTTACCATTTGGAAATTTATTCCCTGAAGGGGCCTACAAGTCATGGAGCTTGAAGGAACTGGAAAGGAGAAAATCAGCCATCTTTGAGTCCACTCTGATCACTAAGTCCAGGATGGCGCCAAGACCAGCTCAAGGTTACAGCATTTTCTGTATGCCACTTTCTGTATATACTTTATTCTTACAGGATTTTCATGAGGTCAACAAGAACCAGGATTGCATACCCAAAGGAAACTGACTTTGAATGTACAGCCAGAAGAAATGGACAAAGGCAAGTGGCAGGGCTGGACTGGGTTGCAGTGACCTGCAGAATCTGAGGGGTTTGTCCATCATCTCTGTCTTTTAAGTCTCCAAAGTTTCGCCTGGCTGAATCCTCAGGCATTTGGTGCCACAGTGGGCTCATGGAGGTTTTAGCTAACCAAGGACATGTCCAGGTCCCCAGTGCCCACCGTGGTACAGACACAGTTCTCAACAAGGGGTGTTCCTCCTGCATCCCCTACATCCTCAGTGAGGGAAAGTTTCTTCTGTCATTTGCTACCTTCAGTTCACCTCTCCCCTGAACTCAGTGTACAACCGCCCCTGGAAATTTCCATCTGGAGGTCTCTTAGTTATCTTGGGTTCAACTAACCTCATCATCTCTCCACCCCACCTTCTCCGCTTTTTCTCTTACGTTCCCAGCCTTGGCACCTCTGTCCACTCAGTTGCCCAAGAATCAGGTAAGACTATCCTTGACTTGTCCCTCCACTTCTTCCCCTATATCCAGTCACCAAATCCTGTTGATCCGACCTCTTTAACATCACATGTTGATCACACCTCCGCCTTCCTGTTGCTACCATCTAGTTTCAGCCACCAACCTCTCCAGCTTGGATGACCACGGTAGCTTCCTAACTGGTCTCCTACCTCCACATCCACCTTCCTCTTGTTCATCCTTTATACCAGCCTCCAAGGTCATCTCCCACAAGGATTAATTTTTTGTGTCAACTTGACTGGGCTAAGGGCTGCCCTGTTAGCTGGTAAAATATGCTTTCTAGCCGGGCTCGGTGGCTCAGCCTGTAATCCCACGCCTTTGGGAGGCTGAGGTGAGTGGATTGCCTGAGTCCGCGGGTTCGAGACCCACCTGGGCAGGCGAGACCTCATCTCTACAATAAAATCAAAAAAT
>NW_007249372.1:328192-332461 GCF_000164805.1 Carlito syrichta
ACTGCACTCCAGTCTGGGTGACAGAGTGAGACTCCAACTCAAAAAAAAAAAAGAAAACAAGGATGTGTGGAGAGGGAGGAGGATCCAGGGATTTCTGGATCTCATGCTTTGCCACTATCAGCTCCTCCAGTTTTCTGAATACGCCGCCCCCTTCCCAGTCTCTCGGTCCATCTCCTCCCGACCTCCCCAGCAATATGCTTCTCCTTGATCACCCAGCCTCCCTCGGCTGTCCAGGCAGCACCACCTCCTCCTCGGAGCTCCACCACACTCAGTTTCCCCTTCTTTTTCAGGACTCACCATGCCCACCATCCTCATGGTGAATGTGACTTTCTCGGTCCCTGAACTAGGAACACTCCAGCTGTGAGATGTATCTTGCAGAGCAGAGACAGCACGGGTTCAGAGGCGCACCGGTTGGGTTTTACAACCCTTCTCTGTCTCTAACCATCTCAGGGATGTCTGGCACGTCTGTATTCCTTCCTTCCTTCCGTAGACACTTACTGAGCCCCTCCTGTGTACCGTCCCCATGTTGAGGGAGGGGAGGACAGGAACACACACACATAAGACTTGTCTCTGCTAAGCTTTGAACCACAGTGTTCTCACCTAAAACGGGTTCGTAAGCCTCACTTCCCAGTGTTGCAATGAGGTCCATAAAATTCGGGGCAGACAGGTGGGATCTGTGCTGTCTGAAATGCCAGGCCAGCGAGCTCAGGCTCCTTCAGCCAGCACCACTCCCAGGTTCACCATCTGTACACTCCTCTGCTCCCCTCCTAGGTCTAGGGCTCAAAACCCCAGAGACCACGAGTCCAGACTCTGTTCTTCCCAAGCCCAGCAGCACCCGCCTCAACACAGACGCCAGGCTGGACCTGAGACCCCCAGTTTGTCTAGAGAAGGAAAGGACTGTGTGTGTGCTGAGGTAGAAGCCCCAGAGAGGTCTGGAGTTCAGCGGCACGCCCTCCTCCAGCTTGGCCCCACTCAACCACCTGCAGCAGGCCAGACACTCCGCTGTGTGTTTTCACTTGGCACCCTGAAAGGCGATGGCATTTCTCGGGTTTAACAGGAATAGCTTCAGCCATGCCTTGAGGACACCACTGTACCAGGTGCATTCACAAGACATGCAAACTGTCAGGGGAGACAGGACAGCGTACCCCATCCTAGGGACAGCTAACTTCATAGTAGTCGAGGCCCAGCCAGTGTCACTCTCCTCCAGCACACTTCCTTAATTATTGAGCAACATCAATAGTTATTGAAGGTAATCCTCAATAATTATTAGTTATTATAAGTAATTATTATTCCTTAATTGTCAAGGGCAATCCTAATGATTGAGGATAATTCGGTCCAGCATTCCGGGGCCCAATTGCTGACCTAGACTCCTCCCCACCACTTCTCCCAGAGGTCTAGGCGACTGTTTTTTAAGTGAGGCAATCTAGAAGTTCTCAGATGCCAAATCCTCTGGAGACAGGGAGAAGGAAGGATCGAGAGGAGGAGACAGAGACCCTGAGGCCCAAAGTCAGAACCAGAGAGCCAGAGAGAGCAAGAGCCAGGGCCAGAAAGGGGCTGCAGAGAAATAACTGTCCCCAAGCCCTTGGGGCTCCTCGGCTGGGCTGCTGGGACCTTAAGTGACCCTGCCCTAGTTCCCAGCCCAGCAGGTGCTGAAGGTAGGGATACCCAAATACCAGGACCCTCCAGACACCGAGGAGCCCATCTGGGGCAGCACCCAGACAGCAGCAGGGGCCTGTGAGGAGGAACTTCAACATGACCACAGGGGCCTTGATGACAACCAGGGGAGGCCTAATAGTCAACAGGATTGGAAGAAACCAGGCAAAGCCATGGCAGGAAAATAGTCGAATCTCCTTTGTGTCGAAACCTCTCACTCCTAAATTCTCCACGCAGAACGAACCTTGCATCGTCGGTTCCTTTTGTCCTTCTGCTGTGCAGCCAATTTCTTTAAAAGACTCCACCTTGGCTATTTCCCCAAGTCATTTCTACCCACAGGTTTTGAAATCCTCTCATGGGAACCCAGTCCCATGACCTCATAAACAACAGTTAGATGACCTGGGATCTTCACAAACTCAGTGCTGAAGTTGCCCTTGACCTGGCTGGCGCCCAAGATGAGAATCCAAAAACTGGTGATATTTTATTTTCTGCTATCAACGAAAAAACACACATGGCTGGGCGCAGTGGCTCAGGCTGTAATCCCAGCACTTTGGGAGGCCAAGGTGAGAGGATCGCCTGAGCCCAGGGGTTTAACACCAGCCTAAGTAACTTGATGAGACCTCGTCTCAACAACAAATCACAAAAACTAGCCGGGCGTGGTGGCGTGCATCTATAGTTCCAGCTACTTGGAAGGTTGAGGCGGAAGGATTGTCTGAGCCCAGCAGGTTGAGGCTGCGGTGGTCGTGAGTATGCCAGTGCACTCCAGTCTGGGTGACAAGAGTGAGACTCCAATTCAAAAAAAAAACACACACACTCACACACACACACACACACACACACACACAGAAGAGAGGTGTATAGCCACAAGCCAAAGCAGTGCCAGCAGACATATAGTCACAAGGTAACTTTCCCACCTAACTCAGCCACTCCATTCCCATTTCCAATCCCCACTGTAGCAATTTCAGGGAATCCCTTCCAGAAAAAGTCGCATATATCAAGCATATGTGAATATACGCCCAACTTCCACTCCGCAAATAGAGACCCACCATAAAGACTTCTGTCATCTTGCTTTTTTCCGTTAATATTTATCGGACTCTATGCCATAGCAATAAGTGTAGGTCAGGCACAGTGGCTCCAGCCTGTAATCCCAGCACTTTGGGAGGCGGAGGCGAGAGGATTGCCAGAGCCCACGGGTTCGAGACCAGCCTGGGCAACTTGGTGAGACCTCGTCTCTACACTAAATCCAAAAATTAGCTGGGTATGGTGACACGTGCCTGTAATTCCAGTTACTTGGAAGGCTGCGGTGGCCATGAATGTACCACTGCACTCCAGCCTGGGTGACAGAGTGAGGCTCCAACTCCTCAAAAAAAAACCCCAATAGGTGTAAATCTGTCTCATAATTTCTAACAGCTGTGGATGCATCCTAATTATTTAATGGGTCCCCTTCTGCCAGGCTCTAATAAATTACTAAATGCCATGCCTAGTCCTTGCAGCAGCCTCGGGGACACATGTGTTATTCCTACTCTACCACCTAAAATGATTAGAGCAGGTGTCCTCAGTCCTGCCACGGTGTCAAATCGCCCAGGAGTCAGGCTGCTCCCGGAGGCTGAGGTTCCGGTGACCTACTCTCTGCCTCCTCCCTGGTCCCAGCTGCCCTGTGCGCTGCACAGACCCATGCAAGGCACAGCCAGGCTTCATGGTGATCCGTCCGAGAGTTTTTATTTTGTATTAAAGTTGTTATTCCGGCCTGCCACCACACCTCCAAGCTATTTCTCAGAACATTAACTTTTATGGCCCTCCTCTGCCTCTGTTCCTTAGGGTTGTACTTGACTCCACTCAGGAGACCTGGGGACAGAGCCACTGCAGCCTCAATAACTGGCAGTTAACACTTCAGGGTCCCTCAAGGGCTGCCCTTCCCAGCTAGGGCTGGTGGACTTTGGCTCAGTCCCCTAGATTATGATTTGGACTCAGGCACAAATGCAGAGAAAGACACCTAGAAAGGTAAGGAGAATGGAGGCAAACAGGGAGACAAGAAAGGGAGAGAGGCAGAGAGCTGTGCCCTCATTCCCAGCTGTGCAAAGACTGCACGTATGAATTGGCTCAAGAGCATTTTCCATTGGGTAAATACATTGAAACATCACGAATTAAGACGCTGCTATCAATAATGGTTACCAAAATAGCTACTATTATTGAGTGCCTACTGGATGCCACAGGAAGTATAGACACCATCTCCGGCTCTCTCTGAAACCCTAAGCCCTATTGTGAGGAAACTATGACCCAGAGAATCAAGTGCCTTTGCCCAAGTGTATTAGTCAGTTCAGGCAAGGTTATGCTGTATAACAAACAATCCTGAAAATCTCAGTGGGGTTAAAAAACAGAGGGCACTGAGGTGAGTGGATTGCCTGAGCCTGCGGGTTCGAGACCCACCTGGGCAGGCGAGACCTCATCTCTACAATAAATCAAAAACTTAACCAGGCATGGTAGCGCACGCCTGTAATTCCGGCTACTCAGAAGGCTGAGGCGGAAGGATCGGCGGAGCCCAGCAGGTTGAGGCTGCGGTGGCTGGGAGCGGCCACTGCACTCCAGTCTGGGCGACAGAGTGAGGCTCCAACTAAA
>NW_007249372.1:332481-332958 GCF_000164805.1 Carlito syrichta
CTGGGTGACAGAGTGAGGCCCCAACAAAAAAAAAAAAAAAAAAGTATATGCATTTTAAGAAAGGAAAAAAATGGCCAGGCACAAGTGGCTCAAGCCTGTAATCCCAGCACTTTGGGAGGCCAAGGTGAGAGGATTGCCTGAGCCCAGGGGTTCAAGACAAGCCTGGGCAACTTGGTCGGACCTCGTCTCTACAATAAATCAAGAAAAATTAGCCTGATGTGGTAGTACACACCTGTAGCTCCAGCTACTTGAAAGGATTGAAGTGGAAGGATCATCTGAGCCCAGCAGGTTGAGACTACAATGGCTGTGAGCATGCCTCTGCACTCCAGCCTGGGCAACAGAATGAGACTCCAACGCAAAAAATAAAAAAATAAAAATAAAGTGCTTGGGGTACATTGATCATATATTTAAACTTGATGAATTTTCTCACACACACACACACACACACACACACACACACACACACACACACACACA
>NW_007249372.1:332978-353646 GCF_000164805.1 Carlito syrichta
ACTTTGGGAGGCCAAGGTGAGAGGATTGCCTGAGCCCAGGGGTTCAAGACAAGCCTGGGCAATTTGACAATACTTCATCTCTACAATAATTCAAAAAATTAGCCGGACATGCACCTGTAGTTCCAGCTACTTGGAAGGCTGAGACGGAAGGATCGCCTGAACCCAGTAAGTCACAGCTGCAGTAGCCATGAGCATGCCATTGAACTCCAGCCTGGGCGACAGAGTGAGACTCCAGCTCAAAAAAAAAAAAAAAAAGGGAAAAACTGTATTAAAAGAGTAATACTCAATATATACTGATAACAAAATATGAATACAAGTCATGTTTGACTTCTGCAATCACAAGAGATGCTTAAAGTGGTTACCATCAATGGCCAGACACTTCTGGTTACAGCAAACTAAAAGTAAAACATACATAAACTCTCTTAAAATGTGTATACATAGCCGGGCTCGGTGACTCAGCCTGTAATCCCGCGCCTTTGGGAGGCTGAGGTGAGTGAATTGCCTGAGCCCACAGGTTCGAGACCCGCCTGGGCAACTTGGTGAGATCTCATCTCCACAATAAATCAAAAAATTAGCCAGGCGTGGTAGAGCACACCTGTAATTCCAGCTACTTGGAAGGCTGAGGCAGAAGGATCGCTGGAGACCCAGCAGGTCGAGGCTGAGGGGCCGGGAGCGGCCACTGCACTCCAGTCTGGGCGACAGAGTGAGACTCTAACTCAAAAAAAAAAAAAGAAGAAAAATGTATATACATGTCAGGCACGGTGGCTCACGCCTATAATCCCAGGACTTTGGAAGGCGGAGGCAAGAGGATTACCTGAACTCAGGGGTCCGAGACCAGCCTGAGCAGCATGGCAAGATCTCATCTCTACAATAAAAAAATAAAAATAAGTAAATAAATAAAAACCAGCTGGGCAGAGTGGTACATGCCTGTGGTTCCAGCTACTGAGAAGGTTGAGGCAAAAGAATCACCTGAGTCCAGCAAGTCAAGGCTGCAGTGTCTGTGCACATGCCACTGTACTCCAGCCTGGGTGACAGAGTAAGACTCCACTTAAAAAAAAAAATGTGTATACATGGCTAAGTGTGGTGGCTCACGTCTGTAATTCCAGCACTTTGGGAGGCTGAGACAAGAAGATTGTCTGAGCCCAGGGGTTTGAGACCAGCCTAGGCAACTTGACAAGACCTTGTCTCTATAGTAAATTTAAAAATTATCAGGGCATGATGGCACACACCTTTAGTTCTAGCCACTTGAAAGGCTGAGGTGGAAGGATCGTCTAAGCCCAGAAGGTCAAGGCTGTGGTGGTCATGAGCATGGAGTGCAGTGTCACTACACTCCAGCCTGGGCAGCAGAGTGAGACCCCAATTGTTTTTTAAAAGTGTACTTTTTGGCACCCCAGTGTACACACATACACACACATACAGTGAAGTCAAATGTGTGTGTGTGTATACACACACACACACACACACACACACACACACACACACACATCACTTTTACAAATTCTATTCTATGACTCAACAGTTTTTTTTTTTTTTTGCTATTCACGATGTCATAGCTACCAATATGACACTTTTCATTTTAATCTGTTTTTTTCCATTACGTTCCCAAGTCTAGACAATCAACCAAACAGTAAAGTCCTGATTTGTACCACAATGCCTGTGATATGAATACTCCCCCTGTGGCAACTGTCAAGCTCCCACAGTGAGATCACCACACACAGAGCTGGCCCACTGGTCCTTTGTTCTTAATTAAATGTGTTTAACTATAAGTTTACATAATTTATTTTTTTTCTTTTGAGTTGGATTCACTCTGTTGCCCATGCAGGCACGATCACGGCTCACCACAACCTCAGCCTCCTGGGTCAGGTGATCCTTCTACCTCAGCCTGCCCAATAACAGAGACTACAGGTATATGCCACCAAGCTCAGCTAATTTTTTTGATGTTGTCGTAGAGAGGAGGTCTTGCTATGTTGCCTAGGCTGGTCTTTCATTCCAGGAGGGCTCAAGCAATCCTCCTGTCTCGGTCTTCCAGAGTACTAGTGTGAGCTGCTGTGCCTGGCAGTTTACGTAATTTAATTTTTAATGAGGGCAGTATTTAACAACTGGCTTGAAAAATTCCTTCACCCTCTGCTATACCCCAGCTGCTGGAGCACTATTCACAGTCCTCAGCTGTCTGCCATCTCCAGGAATTGCCCACACTTGAAGAACTCAACTCGCCCAGGGTCACATTCCCCTCCCAGGGTAGCTCACGTCCAGTGAGTGGCTGACACGGGGTTACAAAAGCTCTGACTCTTGCCCCACCTTGGGACATCGCTGAGCAACCACCAGTTCCACAGCTCTTTGTGGAACCCATGCCTCCTTCTGCCCAATCCTGCTTCCTTCCTGCCCCCGCCCCATAAGCATGGGTCCTGAGACTACTTCCTGGTAAATTTCACGGCAGTCTCCACTTAGAGTGTGTTTCCCTTCCCTCTGGGTTCCAGGCTGATGGAGAAAGCACCACCTGGAGCACTTTAGCTGGTCATCATTGGAGAGGGAAAGAGATCTCTTAAGGGTCTGACTTCTGCTCGCAACTCATGGGTCAGGGCTGAGCTTACAATCCTGCCCAACCATTCCACCTAACTCTCCAAAGATGAGAGAGCCAAGGTCACACCGCGGTAACCAATAGCTCTGGGATGGAACTCTCCAGGTCCTGTAACCAATGTTACGGATTGGATGACTTAAACGCATAGCATTTATCGGGAGACTGGAAAATCCAAGATTGAAGTGCCTGCCAAGCTGGTGTCTGGTGGGGTCTCTCTTCCTGGCTTGCAGATGGTGGCCTTCTTTCTGAATTGTCACATGGCAGAGAGACAGGTCATCTCTCTGATAACTCTTTATAAGGTCACTAATTTCACTCATGAGGGCGCCACCCTCGTGACCTTGTCAACTTGAAATAATGGAAAGGATCAAAACCTAGTTTTAATGAGCTTATTCAAGTGAAAAGCTGGAGATGGCCTCTGGGGAGACAAAGACTCTGGAAAAATAAAGTCAGTGCTTCGGAGCTAAAAGTTAAGTGTTCACATATATAGACAGAAAATGAAGAAATTTAACAGGATTATAACATTTTCTACACAGGTTATGAATTATGAGCATTTAATTATTTACAATTTGTTTTCTTTTCCATATGGCTTGTTTTATTTTTTCTTTACAGCTGGTTTTCACTTCCTTTTCTATTTTTTTTTAAAAAGTGTATTTAACATTCCATCTCAGACAATGTGATGACCATGAAGTTTTTGTATGAGAAAGGTAAGAGGGAGGTTCATCTATGATGAGTACCAACCATGGAGAAGGAAGGTCTTCCCTGGCACCCTTCAGTCATTTGCAACATTTCACAAAACAATGCAGATAACAAAGAAGGCATATCTATGATCAGAGAAACAAAGGTTACAGTTACCTAGTTATAGCGGCCTGTCACGTGACTCAGACCACATATTCACATTCCTTTAAGACTCACAATTGGCTGGGCTCAGTGGCTCAGCCTGTAATCCCAGCACTTTGGATTGACTGAGCCTGCGGGTTCAAGACCCACCCGGGCAACTTGGTGGGACCTCGTCTCTACAATAAATCAAAAATTAGCTGGGCGTGGTAGCACGCCTATAGTTCTGGCTACTTGGAAGCAAAAGGATCACCAGAGCCCAGCAGGTTGAGGCTGCAGTGGGCGGGAGCATGCCACTGCACTCCAGTCTGGGCAATGGAGTAAGACTCCAACTCAAAAAAAAAAAAAAGACTCACAATAATTTAGAGTTCCAACAACTGGTGGACAACTTACATATTTTCACAATCTAATCACCTCCCAAAGCCCCACCTCCTAACACTACCACATTGAGGATTAAAGCTACAGTATACGAATTGGGTAGGGGGAGACACAGACCTGCAGTCCATGGCAGCCATCCGTGCTCGTGACAGTAATTGGTGGTCAATAGAGAAGTCAGGATTCGAAGCCCCTGTAGTCTGATGCCATCAGCCACTGGCTTGCATTGCCTCTTCTGGCAGGGCACATTTCCCATCTCAGGACGAGGCTAAGGAGAAACTTAGAGCTCAGCCTGGGACCCAGAGACCATGCAGGCCTGCAGGGCAGGGCAGGGAAGGAGAGCAAGGATGGCCCACCCCGAGCGAGTGGCAGACCCACCCACAGGAGGTTATGACCAGGGGATGGACTACTGTCATTGACCAGGCCTGGTTCTCATGCCCACCACTGGGCTGGACCTCCCCAAGGCCAAGTGCAATCCCAGCATAGAGTAGGCACTCACTAAAGACATGTTGATTGTTTCAGCTTACTTTCACTGCACAGTGAACCACCCAAAGCATAGTGGCCTAAAACAATAATCGCTTCTTTTTTTTCTTTTTTTCTTTTTTGAGTTGGAGTCACTCTGCCACCCAGACTGGAGCGCGGTGGCCATTCCCGGCCACCGCAGCCTCGATCTGCTAGGCTCCGGCAATTCTTCTGCCTCAGCCTTCCAAGTAGCTGGAACTACAGGCGCACGCTACCACACCCAGCTAATTTTTTATTTATTGTAGAGATGAGGCCTCGCCAAGTTGCTCAGACAGGTCTCGAACCCGCGGGCTCAGGCAATCCACTCACCTCAGCCTCCCAAAGACACAGGATTACAGGCTGAGCCACCGAGCCCAGCTAACAATAATCATTTCATTTAGCTCATGAGCCAGTAGGTTTGCTGGGCTGGCTCACTGGGGCCGGATGGTCTCACAGGATAGCTGTCTCACAGGATAGCTGTCTGGTTCCAGGGGACGTCAGCTGGACCAGCTCAACCGTGCTCCACAGGGTCTCTTGTCATCCAGCAGGCTAGCTGAGGCTTCCTCACACAGAGGCCCAAGAGAGGACCAGTCTCGATGTGTGAGTCCATTTCCAGCCTCTCCCGGCATCGTGTTTGCTAACGTCCCATCACACAACCAAGCTGAGATTTAAGATGTAGAGAATTTGACTTCAATTTTCTACTTTTAAGCGATGGGATCCTGCTCTGTCACCCAGGCTGGAGCACAGTGGCATGATCACAGCTCACTGCAGCCTCTAACTCCTGGGCTCAAGTGATCCCCCTGCCTCGGCCTCCCAAAGTGCTGGGATTACAAGCGTGAGCTGCCATGCCCAGCCTAGACTTCACTTCTTCGCGAGGAGAGAGAGCAGCACACAGGCATAGGAAGAGGACGTGCCCATTTCAGCTGCAGTCTACCACCGTGACTGGGTCAATGAGTAAATGAATGACTACAATGGCGGAAAGCGACCATCCCAGAGGTTTTATGCAAGTAAGCTCCTGAATTCCACCTGATTTCAGAGTCTCTCAGACTCCTCTGTCCACAGCAAAGGCAGGGGTTAGAGCAAAGCCCTGTGATAAGACTGGGTGGCTGGAAAGAGGACCATGAGAGCTAGGACCTCAGCAGTGGGCCCTCAAGGGCCTCTGGCAAACTCTCCTCCTCCCCACAGCCCGGCCCCAGCTAGGCCGGAGAGGAGAACCATGCCAGGGTGGTCGGTCGGTCCCTCTGCCCCAGAATCCATACCACCTGCCTCCTGGCCGTCCCACCCCGTTGCCCACCCGGGAGCCTTCTTCCAAATTCGCACCGAGCTGCGTGTGGTGCACAACACCGGGGAGTATAATTGCTGTAGTGATTACTTACAGCCATTACATTAAGTTTTAAAATGTTCCCTTCAAATTGAACAATGTTTTTTCAAAGTCAACAGCTGGTTCACAGCTTGAATGCAACCGTTAGGATAAATTAAATAAAAAGGGTAATAAAATCACAGTCTAAATTTAATTTCTGAAGCGTGCATAGGCTCAAAAAAATAAAAATAAAAAAAGCATTTTTAAATGCCTTGAAAATATAGCCAGAAAAACAGAAGTTAATCCATTCCCTGATTATGCCAGCTAATGGACACATTGGCACAATTAACCACATAATTGCACTGGTGTAGACAAAGCCCTGAGCTCATGCCCAGGGTTCCACTGTATATACCTGGGGGCCGGGGAAGGAATTACTAGACAGGGGGTTTGTGTGTGCAGACGTCCCTGCAAACGGGCTCAGAAAAGAGCTCCCACACCTTGCAGTGAAATAGCAACCAAGGTGATGTCCATCATCCATCCCAGCACATCTTTCTGTCTCCTGCAGCTACCCAGAGCCATCTTCTTGGCAGGAAAGTAGGAAGGGCAGGCAGGAAGGCAGAATGGCAAGGACCTCTCGGCTCTTGCTTGTATGCCGGTTGCAAATTCAGCTACTGGATCCCTTTGCCTCAAAGACAACTTACTTTGTGATCCCCTAAAAAGACCCATCTGGGCCCTCCCCCAGGCAGCCCCACCTCCCAAGCTTTGCAGTCAGCCTGGACTTGAGTCCCACATCTGTCATTTATTGGCCATATGACCTTGGACAAGTGATTGGCTCATCTCTCTGAGCCTCAGTTTCCTCCTCTGCAAATTGAGAACTCATTCATTCTTCCATATTCAATATGTATTCACTGAGTACCTACCCTGAGCCAGCCTCTGGCTCAGGTACCCGGAAGACATCCAAGAAGACAGAAATCCCTGCTTGAAGGGGTATATATCCTAGTACAGGAGAGAAATAAGAAACAAGATCAGGAAGTAATGTGAATAGAATGGGAGAAGATAATTTGTGTTTTGGGAGAAATTAAGTAAGGAAAGGGAATAAAGAGGGAGGGGTGCTTTATATTAAATAAGGTGTTTGGGGAAAAGTCTCTCTGAGGATGGGAGGTTGGAGAAAGGGCCTAAAGGGGGTAGAGAGTCAGCCACATGGATATCAGGGTGAAAAGTGTCCAGGCAAAGGGCACATGCAAAGGCCCTGAGGCAGAAGTGTACCTGCAGTGACCCGGGAACAGCAAGGAGGCCCGTGTGCCAGAGCTCAGTGAGCCAGAAGACTAGCAGGAGGTGAAGTTAGAGACCCGGCGGGATTAACAAGAAGATCCACTCCAAAGGACTCATTCCACTTATCCAGCAAGTGTTTACTGAATGCTTAATCCACATTAGACCGAGGGTTTTTGTGAGGATTAAATCAGATACAGCAAAGGCCGCTCCTGGCACACAGTAAGCGCTCGATAAATGTTAACTATTGGAAGGCCCCCTGCATCCCAGGCAGGTGGCAGCGTAGGTGCTGCTTGTGAGCTCCTGGGGGCTGGTCTTGCTTTCTCCCCAGGTGAGGCCGTGGCTTCACTACCAGCGAATCCGCTTCTCCAACTGCTCAACCCTGAAGCTCCCTTCTTGTTAAGGGAAGTACCCAGATGGCTAGGGTGGGGGTCTTCAGTGTCAGGGCCACGCGTGGGAAGTCTAGGCCACAGCAAGAACGGCTGTTCTCTCAGCTCTGGGAGATCCATACCTGCACAGAGAGGGACACGGGGAGCTGACTTCCCAGGAGGGAGCCAGAGGGAGGTCATGGCAAGTCAACAGAATGTGCTCCTGTTCCGGGAGCCTCCTGGGGCAGCCTTGGCCGAAGACCAGGGCACTTTTAAAAATGGGTCACTCAAGCCGGGTTCAGTGGCTCAGCCTGTAATCCCGCGCCTTGGGAGGCTGAGGTGAGTGGATTGCCTGAGCCCGCGGGTTCGAGACCCGCCTGGGCAACTTGGCGAGACCTCATCTCTACAATAAATCAAAAAATTAGCCGGGCGTGGTAGTGCATGCCTGTAGTTCCAGCTACTCGGAAGGCTGAGGCAGAAGGATCGCCGGAGCCCAGCAGGTCGAGGCTGCGGTGGCCAGGAGTGGCCACTGCACTCCAGTCTGGGTGGCAGAGTGAGACTCCAACTCAAAAAAAAAAAAAAAGCCGGGCTCGGTGGCTCAGCCTGTAATCCCACGCCTTTGGGAGACTGAGGTGAGTGGATTGCCTGAGCCCGCGGGTTTGAGACCCTCCTGGGCAGCGAGACCTCATCTCTACAATAAAATCAAAAAATTAGCCGGGCGTGGTAGCGCACGCCTGTAATTCCGCCTACTCGGAAGGCTGAGGCGGAAGGATCGCCGGAGCCCAGCAGGTCGAGGCTGCAGTGGCTGGGAGTGGCCACTGCACTCCAGTCTGGGCGATAGAGTGAGACTCCAACTCAAAAAAAAAAAATAAATAAATAAATAAATAAAAATAAAAAATATATATATATATATATTTGGGATAAGTCAGGTATCCAAGGAGGGAGTCTGGTTAACTGCACCTGGTCTATCCACAGATGGGTGGTGTGTGGTGGTGAACACCTGCCCTCTGAGCAGAAGGCCTAACGTGTGCAAATACCATCACTGTGGCCTATTCCAAGCTGCCCACATGAAGTCAATCAGCTTATAACATTTTTGGAAGTTTAACAATCAGTTCGTCAGAGTCAATAAAAGCTGACTGCAGCACACAACCATTCTGTAGCTGTAAAAAAATATCAATAATAGGCTGGGTGTGGTGGCCTGTAATCCCAGCACTGTGGCAGGCCAAGGCAAGAGGACTGCTTGAGTCCAGGATTCAAGACCCACCTCAACAAAAAATAAAAAATATAATAAATTTTAAAAATAGTTGGGCGTGGTGGCGCATGCCTGTAGTCCCAGCTACTCGGGAAGCTGAGGCAGAAAGATGGCCTGAGCCTGGGAGGTCAAGGCTGCTGTGAGCCATGATTGTCATGATTGTACCACTGTGCACTCCAGCCTGGGCAACAGAGTGAGACCTCAACTCAGAAAAATAAATGTGATCTAGTGACTGACATTCTTGTTGGAACCACAGGTATAAACTGCCCTAGAACTCCCGAGATGCAAGACATATCCTATTTCTTTACAGTCCTGAACCAAGTCCTACCCCCATTAGCTAAATTGGACAATAGGTTCAATGATGGCCAATCACCAGAGTCCTCGCCTCTCTTACAGTCAACCCAGGATTTGGTCCAAAACAAAAAGAAAGGATTCACTCTTCAGTTCGTGTGGCCACCAGTGGCATAGTCTCCGCTTGAGGCCAAAGATCACGGGGCCAAGCATAGACAGCTTACTGCTTACACCCACACCCAGCTCTGCCATTCACTGGCTGAGAGGCCCTGGGCAAGTTGCCAAACTCCTCTGTGCTTCAGTTTCCTCATCTGTAAAATGGCATAATAACAAGACCTATGACTTTGTATATTTAACACAGGGAGACAGGTGGCTGGCACTTAGTGAGAACCGATACATGTTTGCCACTGACACTGTCACATGATGCACAATGCCCCTGCCAACGCTGTGCCCCTCAAAGGTCCTCTGCACTGATGCAGGGCTGCTCCGGGCTCCATGGACAACATTCCCAAGGCTTCAGGTCTGAGAACCCAGCTTCCACAGCCCTCACAGAGCCACCCCACCCAGGATCTGCTGCCTGGAGGGCCTGGGCACATCACCACCACCTGCGCCTCTGCCTCCCAGACGTTCCAGCTGAGCCTCAGACACCAAACATTCTTGCCACTCACATCAGATTCTCCCGAAATGTCTGTTAAAAATGCAGGGACCAGCCGGGCTCGGTGGCTCAGCCTGTAATCCCGCGCCTTTGGGAGGCTGAGGTGAGTGGATTGCCTGAGCCCGTGGGTTCGAGACCCGCCTGGGCAGGCGAGACCTCATCTCTACAATAAATAAAAAAAATTAGCCGGGCGTGGTAGCACGCGCCTATAATTCCGGCTACTCAGAAGGCTGAGGTGGAAGGATCGCCGGAGCCCAGCAGGGCGAGGCTGCGGTGGCCGGGAGCGGCCACTGCACTCCAGTCTGGGCGACAGAGTGAGACTCCAACTCAAAAAAAAAAAATTTAAAAAAAAAAAATGCAGGGACCTGGGCTGAGTGCAGTGACCTGTAATCTCAGTACTCTGGGAGACCGAGAAGGAAGGATCACCTGAGGCCAGGAGTTTGAGACCAGCCTGGGCAACATAGCCAGACCTTGTCTCTACCCAAAAAAACCCAAAAAATTAGCTGAGTGTGGTGACACATGCCTGTAATCCCAGCTACTCGGGAGGCTGAGGCAGAAGGATCACTTGAGACCTGGAGGTTGAGGCTGTGGCAAGCTGTGACTGTGCTGCAGCACTCCACCCTGGCCCAGAGAGAGACCCCAACTCAAAAAAAAAATGCAGAGCCCTGGGCCCACCTCCAAATCTAGGGGCAGGACCCAGGTGTCTGTGTTCCCAGCCAGCCCCTTGGGAAATTATTATGCACACTGGTGTGTGAAACCCTCTGCCTCTGGGACAAGGACCTGGGGAAGTGGGAGGAACGATTGCTTTCATTCTTTCCCAAAGATCGACACCATCCCAATTTGAAAGGCCAGTACCGGCTGGGCGCTGCGGCTCATGCCTATAATCCCAGCACTTGGGGAGGCCGAGGTGAGAGAACTGCCTGAGCACCCAGGTTCAACACCCGCCTGGGCAACTTGGCGTGACCTCATCTCTACAATAAATCAAAAAATTAGCTGGGCTTGGTGGCGCACACCTATAGTTCCAGCTACTTGGAAGGCTGAGGCAGAAGGATCATCTGAGCCCAGCAGGTCGAGGCTGTGGTGGCTGTGTGTGCGCCCTCCAACCTGGGTGACACAGTGAAACGCCAACTCAAATGACAAAAAAGAAGGAAAGAAAGGCCAGGACCAGTACCAGGGTGTGAACTTTTTAACCCTCAGAAGCTCTCCTGCCCACTCAACCTTGTCCAGAACCCCGAAACGGTGCATCTCACGTTATGCAAATGTGCGTTATGTGACTTAGAAATCAGGCCATTTAAACATATTAATAAAGACGCGCCGTATGCTCAGATTTGAAATAATGCAGATCTTGCTTTACATGTATCCCCTGGGAAATCTAATCTTGAATAATGCATAGCTTCAGGGACGAATTCCTTGAATAAATATGATCAAAACTGATCTGTTTGATGGGGGCGGACACCAGTTAACCCTGTGCTGCCCTGTCTCTCCCACAGGGACCTGTGGCCTGAGTACTGTTTGGGTGTTCATTTAGGTTTTTGTGGGTCTTTTTTAGACAGGGTCTCACTCTGTCACTCAGGCTGGAGTGCAGTGGCACAATCACAGCTCACTGCAGCCTCTACCTCCTGAGCTGGGGTGATCCTCCCTCCTCAGCCTCCCAAGTAGTGGGGACTACAGGGGCATACCACCACGCCTGGCTTTTTTTTTTAGATTTGTAGACACTAGTTCTCACTATGTTGCCCAGGCTGGTCTCGAAATCCTAGCTCAAGTGACCCTTCCTCCTCGGCCCCCCAAAGCCCTGGGGTTACAGTTATGAGCCACCATACCCAGTTCACTGGTCTTTTAGGTAAGATTTCTCCAACCAGTCACTCTGCCGAGACCCGTGCACCCATTCATTCCATGGAAATCTCTTAAGCACCTACTGGGTGCACCTCTTAAGCACCTACTGTGTGCCCATACTGAAATGCAGTTACATCACGGTAAGCGAGATGACAAGCTCCTGCCCTCATGGGGATTATACGCTGCTCTAGTCACCTAAACAACTCACTGTTCCTACTTCAAGATGAGGAAACTGAGGCTCGGCCTGAAGTCACACAACCAGTCAGCTGTGCAGAAGCCAAATGTGGACCCAGGTGGTCTGATTTTATCAATCACCCCATCTGCAGAGGAAGTGGCAGGGTGCTTGGGCAACCCAGATCCTGACCAGATACCATCCTCTCTCCTGGAAGTGTTTCCTCCCTCTAGGCAGATCATGTGAATGTGATCACATCTCCAGGCATGCACTGAGAGAGGAGAGCCAGACCTGTGTCACATGATTTTCCTGCCCTGCAAGGGAGCTTGGGAAGGTAATGGCTGAGCATCCCGTTGTCCTCCCTTCGCCCCTATTGGGCAAAAACAATGTCCCTTATCCTAAATGCTTGCAACTGAAAGTGTTTCCGAGTTCAGACTTTGTTTTTGGATCTTGGAATCTTTGCAAATGCATAATGAGATATCTTACAGATGGGACCCAAGTCTAAACACTAAATCAATTTGTTTCTTATATACCTTTTCTTTTTTTTTGAGTTGGGGTCTCACTCTGTCACCCAGGCTGGAGTCCAATGGTATGGCCTTGTCTCACTGCAACCTCAACCTCCTGGGCTCTGTAGATCCCTCCCCCTCAGCCTCTCGAGTAGCTGGTACTACAGGTGTGTACCACCACACCTGGCTAATTTTTTTTTTTCTTTTTTATGTTCTTAAGAGACAAGGTCTCACCATGCTGCCCAGGCTGGTCTTGAACCCCTGGGCTCAAGCAATCTTCCTGGCCTTGGCCTCCCAAGGTGCTGGGATTACAGGCATGAGCCACCACGCCTGGCCATGTTTCATATATACCTTATACATATAACCTGAAGGTAATTTCATACTATGCTTAAAATAATTCTGTGCATGAATCAAAGTTTTAACTGCGACCCATCACATGCGGTCAGGTGTGGAATTTTCCCTCATGGTATCACATCAGCGCTCAAACGTTTTGGACTTTGGCGCATGGAGGGGGAATGTTCCTCGGCTTTTCAGATTAGAGATGTCCTACTGGTGTGTGCACAAGAGTCTGATGACCAGAAGGGGAGATGGATATTGGGCACAAGCTGGAGAGGAGCGTGGGAAAAGGCACAAAGTCCTGCACAGCTTATCATTCCCAGGCAGGAGAAGGTGTCTGTTGACTTTGGAGACCCAGAGAAGGAACCTGGGCCACCGCGGGCCAAGGACACATGGGAGAGAGATACCGCTCTTACAGAGGCTATGAGGAAACATCCTCAATCCTCCAAGCCCAGCAGGCAGGGCCTGACCAGCAAGAAGAGGGGCCGAGAGGGACCAGCACTTCCCCAGGGTACCTGCGGATTTTGCCCGTGGACAGGATTTTGCCTGTGCCGAGGTCCCCTAGGCTCAGGCTCTTGTTCTCAAGGCATGGAGCTTCTCCCTCACAAAAGCCCATGTCCTATGAAACATTGTTTTTCACTTGGCTTCTGCAAAACCAACCCCAAGGTTTTCCTGCTCTTCTCACTCTGAATTCCGAGTCCACTTAGAGCCCAGAAGGCTGTTGGATGGAGGAAAGTGGCCGGCTGCCCACACAGGTGTTTGGGGAGGGCGAGCGGCTCCATTCCATTTCCAGTGTGAGAAACGAACTCACCTGTCCAAAATCAAAGGCTGGACACAGAGACATGGAGTGCAACGAACGCGAGACTTGAATGGCGGTCAGCAAGATCGGGTATCTGGTGGACAGGCACAACAGAGTTGCTACAGTTAACCTATTTGTAACCTAGAACGCAAATCCCTCCTCCGTTCTCCCATAAACTGGGCTTTCCAGAATTACAACGCTTTCCAGACATTGCCTACATGGCACCCATTGATTGGGTCATGTAATTAGTTTATTTGCATGTCCCGTTTGTTGATTGGTTTAGAGTTGCTACAAAAATCCCTTTATTTGCATGTCCTATTTTCTGATTGGTTTACAGATTCTGATTTCATTCTGATTGGTTCCCTCAGAAATTTGAACATAAAAGCCCACCAGAGTGAAAGTGAAAGAAGCAGGAAGTGACTCAGCAAAGACATTTAAACCTGGCTCAGGGTTCAGTTTGAAAATAAACCTTTCTATTTCTTACATCCATACACAGCAGACGCCGAGTGGGTTATCCTCTACCCAGCAGGTTCCTCAGGCCAACATGCCCCAGTAGTAGGCACTCAGATTTACCCTCTTTTACTAGAACACTTGGCCTCAAGAATCCTATTTTTCCTTCAGAAATATTTATAGCATCAGGGCAGCCATGGTGGCTCAGTTCTACAATCCCAGCACTTTGGGAGGTCAAGGTGGGAGAATTGCTTGAGCGCAGGAATTAGAGACCAGCATGGGCTGCATAGTGAGACCTCATCTCTACAGAAAATGAAAAAATTATCCGGGTGGCATGCACCTGTAGTCCCAGCTACTCAGGAGGCTGAGATAGAAGGAGCGCCTTGAGCCCAAGAGGTTGAGGCTGCAGTGGTCTATGATTGTGCCACTGCACTCCAGCCTGGGCAACAGAGTGAGATCCTGACTCAGAAAAAAAAAAAAGAAGAAGAAACCGTAGGATTACCCAGAGGGTGTTGCATGTCCTCACAAATCCATCTGAGCCCACCAGAAACTACTACCTCACCAGGCAGCCCTTGCCACCCAACATCACCGCTGTGTGAGGCTCTGAGGTGGGAAGGGGTAAACAGTAGGGGAAAACAGACTTTTTAAAATTCACTGTGTGACAGCAGCCTCCCATCAGAGCCACGTAGCCCAGGGTATTCCAGAGTGAAAGGAGGCAACTATAGAAACCTAGAATAGGCCGTCTCAGAGGCTCAGCCTGTCACCCCAGCACTTTGGGAGGCCGAGGTGAGCAGATTGCCTGAGCCCGCAGGTTCGAGACCAGCCCAGGCAACTTGGCAAGACCTCGTCTCTACAATAAATAAAAAATAGCCGGGCATGGTAGTGCACGCCTGTAGTTCCGGCCACCCAGAAGGCTGAGGCAGAAGGATCACTGGAGCCCAGAATGTCGATGCTGTGGTGGCCGTGAGCGTGCACCTGGACGAAGGAGCAAGACTTCAATTCAAAAAGAAAAAAGAAACCGGAATAAACTTAGTTTAGAATAGTCTTTTTGCCTCAGCATAGCCATAGCCATTTTGCTTAGACTTTGCCCCTGACACACTTTGAATCTAGCACAGGTTAGACATAGACAGATAAACACCAAACAGGCAGGTTTTAGGAAGCGTTCAGATGTTTACTGCAGGTCAAGCAGCAGTTTACCCCACCCTCTCAGCAAATCTCCATCAGATGCAAGACCAGGACAGCCCCACAACCCAACCTTTCCATTCATAGTTTGGCATAATAGTCAAAGATCACCCCCCTTGACTGGCTGAAGCCATGAGAATGATAAGACCACCTTTTGGACAAGGAGTTTGTGAATTGCAAATATCTGACAAGGTTCTTGCAGGAAAACCCCTCCCCCTGTCTCCCATCTAGCCCACCACCGCGGCAGCAATCAGCCCAAAGATGTAATTCCCTGTTTACTCCCTTTCTTTGAACTATGTAGTATCAGTGTAATCATAAGTCCTGTGATTTGCATAACTTTTGTAATGCATGATGTCTTAGCCCTTGTAAACTTTCTGTATTCTAAATGTCACTATCTAAATGTAAAATGGCCAGGCTCGGTGGCTCAGCCTGTAATCCCGTGCTTTGGGAGGCTGAGGTGAGTGGATTGCCTGAATCCGTGGGTTCGAGACCCACCTGGGCAACATGGTGAGACCGCATCTCTACAATAAATCAAAAAATTAGCTGGACGTGGTAGTACATGCCTATAGTTCCAGCTACTTGGAAGGCTGAGGCGGAAGGATCACCGGAGCCCAGCGGGTCGAGGCTGTGGTGGCCGGGAGCGGCCACTGCACTCCAGTCTGGGTGACAGAGGGAGATTCCAACTCAAAAAATAAATGTAAAATGCAGCTGTAACTTACCCATCTGCCTGCTGTCCATCACTGGACATCAGTACCTGTGCTTACCTGTCCATTAGTAACCACCTTAATGACCTTCCCCCTCATCATAGGGGAAGGTCAAAAGGACTCAACCCCGAGCAGCCACCGCCATTGCCTTGCTAGACTCCGGTGTGGCCATGTGCTCCTTGAGCTACGGCTGTCGCCATGCTCCCTGGCTTTGGCCTCCTTCCCTGCCTTGGGGAGGTGAACCTCCTCTTTCTTTCTCTCTCTTTCTCTCTAATTTACTTTTGTGTGTGTGTGTGTTGGAGTCTCACTCCCTCACCCAGACTAGAGTGCAGTGGCCACTCTCAGCCACCGCAGCCTCGACCTGCTGGGCTCCGGCGATCCTTCCGACTCAGCCTTCCGAGTAGCTGGAACTACGGGCACGCACTACCACGCCCGGCTAATTTTTTATTTATTGTAGAGATGAGGTCTCTCCAAGTTGCCCGGGTGGGTCTCGGACCCGCAGCCTCAGGCAATCCACTCACTTCGGCCTCTAATTTACTTTTTAAATAAACTATACTTCCTAATCTAACTTCTGTGCGATTCTTTGCATCTTCCATGCAGCATGGATCGCACACCAGACAAACCACACCCCCAGTGGGCCTGACCTAACATTCCAGAGGCCCCGGTGGGAGTGTGACCCTAACACAGAGTTTGGTGAAACAGCTCTTTCTATCTTCACCCACAGCTCTCCCCAGCCCTGGACTGAGACAGGCTCCCAGAGGGTGGAGCCACCAGAAAGATGGAATCTTCTTGATGTGAGTCAGCCCTTGAGGCTGTGTGCCCAGCAGCACAGTGAAGTCTCCTTCCCTGGAAACTGCCTGAGGGAGAGACCCGACCAAAATACTACTCCCCGGACAGTAATTGGTCAGGCATGGGCCACTGTACAGATTTATTTCTCATAAGAATGTGGTGCTAGAGCCAAGAGATACGGGCTCTGTTTCTGCGCCAGCTGGAACTAATAACCTTGAGGACTCCGAAATATAGCCCCTACACAAACAGAAAGTCTGAGAAAGCATATCTGTGTGATGGACAGGGAGAAACAGAGATAAAGATGTGGAATGCTGGGCATGGTGGTGTGTGCCTATAGTCCCAGGTGCTTGGGAGGATCACCTGAGCCCAGGAGTTTGAGACTAGCCTGGGCAACATAGCAAGATCCATCTCTTTAAACCATATGCTTCTTTTTTTTTGTTTTCTTTTGAGTTGGAGTCTCACTCTTTACCCAGACTGGAGTGCAGTGGCCACTCCTGGTCACCGCAGCCTCGACCTGCTGGGCTCTGGCGATCCTTCTGCCTCAGCCTTCCAAGTAGCCCGAACTACAGGTGTGTGCTATCTTGCCTAGCTAATTGTTTTATTTATTGTAGAGATGAGGTCTCGCCAAGTACCCCGGGCTGGTCTCGAACCCATGGGCTCAGGCAATCCTCTCACCGCAGCCTCCCAAAGTGCTGGGATTGCAGGCTGAGCCACAGAGTCCAAAACGGAATCTTATGATAAAACTCTGTGCCCAGCTCTGACCCCAGAGCAGGCTGGGCAAGTCTGGCTTATCAGGACTGGGACTCAGGTGAGACAAGGGAGGTGCCCAGGATGGAAAAGTTAAGGAGGCCCTTACATGTGAAGACTCAAGAAGTGCAGGGTCAGCCCTGAGAGTGAGGCCTGCTTAGGAACTGTATCGGGGTGCTTGTCTGACTCACTCCCAGACCCTGCTTCTCCCCTGAAAGGGTCTGCTCTCCAGATAATTCTCAGGCCTCATGCACACACAGGCAGGCGGCCCACCCTGCCCGTTTTCCCAGCACATGTCCAAGCCCACTTAGAATCTAATGGAATCCCTGGTACATTTGTTAGATGCATTCATTCATTAATAATGACAATGGCCAGGCGTGGTGGTGCAAGCCTGCAATCCCAGCACTTTGGGAACCCAAAGTAAGAGGATTGCCTGCGCCCAAGGGTTCGAGACCAGCCTGGGCAACTTGGTGAGACCTTGTTTCTACAATAAATCAAAAAATTAGCTGGGCCTGGTAGCATGCGCCTTGTAGTTCCAGCTACTCGGAAGGCTGAGGCGGAAGGATTGCTGGAGCCCAGCAGGTCGAGGCTGCGGTGGCCGGGAGCGTGCCCCTGCACTCCAGCCTGGGCAACTAAGTGAGACTCTGACTCAAAATAAATAAATAAATAAAATGATGACAGTGGAAAACGCTTCGTGCACATTGACCTCGTGCCAGGTGCTTAGTATTTAATTATCACCATCGCTCTCTGAGGTAGTCACCAGGATCATCCCCGTTTTTTGTTGGTTTTTTTTGAGTTGGAGTCTCACTCGGTCGCCCAGACTGGAGTGCAGTGGCTGCCCGACCACCACAGCCTCGTCTGCTGGGCTCTGGCAATCCTTCCGCCTCAGCCTTCCGAGTAGCCGGAATTACAGGCATGCGCTACCACACCCAGCTGATTTTTTGATTTATTGTAGAGAGGAGGTCTCGCTGCCCAGGCGGGTCTCGAACCCGCGGACTCAGGCAATCCACTCACCTCAGCATCCCAAAGGCGTGGGATTACAGGCTGAGCCACTGATCCTGGCTGATCATCCCCATTTTACAATTTCTGAGGCACAGAGAGGGTCAGGGGCTTGCCTAAGATCCCACAGCCAGTAAGAAGCGGAACCAGGATTTGGACCCAGATCTCCCCACTGCTCCTGTCAAAGCCCCTTCAAGAAAAGCAGCTGCCTGGCTATGAGAGGAACAGGGACCGTGGACATGACAAGTGTTAACTCACTCAAGGCATGTTAGAATGGCTGTGGAGTGACTGAATCCTCAGCCCCTAAATCTGCCGGTCATTGTTCTAGCCAGTAGCTGTCAGTGCTAGCTAGATGACCAAGGCCGTGACTGTGAGCCATGGCTCAATACATGCCAAAGAAGTAGATGGTATCGTTATCCCTGTTTTACAGATGGGGAAACTGAGGCACAAGACATCAAATAAGTGACTCAAAGTCACACGGCCAGAAAGTAGTAGAGTAGAAAGAATATAGTAAGGGGCAGAGTTGAGGGGACTGGGTGAAGGTGGGGGGGGGCAGGAAAAGTCCACCAAGCACACCCAACCCACAGACCATAGGCTCTTAAAATGGCCTGAAGCCAGCCTCCTTCTGACCGGTCACCTGGGGACAGACTCTGCACCTCTTCCTTCTCTGCGACCTGGCTGGGAGGAAACACTGTTTTCCTCAGAATCCCCACCCAGTCCCCCCAAAGACAACCGCCTTCCAGAGACCTCATGTGACCTTGGCCACGGACGCCGATTTTTCTCCGCTTTCAGCCAAGGACATTTCTCAAGGCTTGTAAAACCCACCGAACACATGGTCACAATTACACCACCACACTGTGGCTAGGAAGCATAGAAACCCAGGATCAGGTTGGTCAAGGACAGGCCTGGAGAGGAAGGAGAGCAGGGAAGTTCCTCTCGGGGGTCCCCGAGGTGGAGCTGTCTGCAGGTTGGACTCTGGGATTCTGGGAGGGAGGAGCAGAGCTGGGCTCCAGGGCTTGGACGTGGGGGAGCTCACCTGTCTCTCAGCGGGCCCTCCAGCTCCAAGTACCCAGCAGGCAGGAACGATGGTCAGCGTGGCACAGACGAGGGTCCTCTCATCACAGAGGACAATGATCATGAAGAACAGAAGTCATGGTCCCTTTCGTAAGCATGTTCATTGTAGGCATTTAACCCAGCCTAAAATATAGAGGCTCGTAAAGTGCTTACCTGTGACCTGTGCTGAGCTGACTGGTGGGGATAAAATATCAGTGATGGCGCCTTGATGAAGACGGGGTGGCGGGCATGATCGTGATGACTAGCACGAGTGTCAGTGATGGCGACGGGCTGTGGACTGTGGCGTGAATGACGGTGGGAAGAGGCTCGTGGAGTCAGGTGGAGGTGGTGGCCGAGAGAGGCAGTCATGGCAGAAGTGATGGTAAGACTGATGCTGGGGACATGGCGGTGGAGAAGAGGGTGGCAGAAGCATGCCAGTGGCAGCATGGACAGTTTGATGAAGGTGGTGGTGCTCGGTGGTGGGGTAGTGCCAGGGCGTTGGTTGTCATCACCATCTTGATACAAGAAGGAGGCTGGGTGTGGTGGCTCATGCCTGTAATCCCAGCACTTAGGGAGGCTGAGGGGAGGACAACTTGAGGACAGGCGTTTGAGGCCAGCCTGGGCAACATAGTGAGACCTCATCTCTACAAAAAAAAAAATCTTTTGTTTTTCTTTTTTTTTTAATTTATTCTTAACGTGTGGGGTACAATTCAGGGTTACGTATGCAAATATTCATTGTGCAGGTACCCTTGTTGATGACGTGTTACAAAAAAATTTTTTAAGGTAGCCAGGCATGGTGGTACACGCCTGTACTACCAGTTACTCAGGAGGCTAAGGCAAGAGGATCGCCTGACCCCGGAAAGTCAAGGTTGTGGTGAGCCGTGATGGTGCCACTGCAGCCTGGGTGACAGAGCGAGATCCCCGACTTAAAAAAACAAAAATGATACAAGAAAGACGGTGAGTTGGAGATGGGCGGACAGTGGCATAGAGTAAGGAGGACGGTGGTCCATGGCGGCCAGTGGTCAACAAGGGTGGTTTTAATGGAATGGTGGTGCTGACAACAGGAAGTAAAGAAAGATAGAGGATGTGGGCGGGGTTGGGGGGAGAGAAGAATCCTAGAGCACTGGTGTCATCAGCCTTACAGACAGAAGCTTAGTTCCACTTCTCACCCCGGGTCACTAGAGGTCAAAAAACTCATCATCACCCAGGCCAGGACCCCTCCCCCACCACTATTTCAGCTGGAATGTACAGCCTTGATATCGTTCCTGTGACAACACCCTTCCTAGAAGGAAGATGGGCACAGACCAGGTATCATGGATGCTCAGACGCCCTCCTCTCTCCGTTGTCGAAACCACCGAGGACCCTTATGGGAGTGAAAACAGCAATATGGTGTGGCAGTTAAGAATCTGGGGTCCAAGCTGGGCTCGGTGGCTCAGCCTGTAATCCCGCGCCTTTGGGAGGCTGAGGTGAGTGGATTGCCTGAGCCCGCGGGTTCGAGACCCGCCTGGGCAGCGAGACCTCATCTCTACAATAAATCAAAAAATCAGCCGGGTGTGGTATCGCGCACCTGCAATTCCGGCTACTCGGAAGGCTGAGGTGAAGGATCGCCGGAGCCCGGCAGGTCGAGGCTGCGGTGGCTGGGAATGGCCACTGCACTCCAGTCTGAGCGACAGAG
>NW_007249372.1:353666-359850 GCF_000164805.1 Carlito syrichta
AAAAATTAGCCGGGGCATGGTGACACATGTTTGTAGTCCCAGCGACTTGGGAGACTGAGGTGGAAAGATCATGTGAGCCCAGGAGGTTGAGGCTGCAGTGAGTTGTGCTCGTGCCATGCACTCCAGCCTGGGCAACTGAGTGAGACTCCAACTCAAAAAAAAAAAAGAAAGAAAAGAAAAGAAAGAAAAAGAACCTGGGCTCTGGAGTTCATTTGGTTGGAATCCTCACCTAGTCTGTGTGAACTTGGAAGGGTTGCCTAGCCTCTCTCTTCCTCAGTTTTTTCATATGTCAAATGGAACTTTTTTTGTTGTCATTTTTGTGGTGGTTGTTGCTTTGAGTTAGAGTCTCACTCACTCATGCTCACAGTCACCCCAGGGTCAACCTGCTGGGCTCCAGCAATCCTTCCACCTCAGTCTTCCAAGTAGCCAGTACTACAAGCACATGGTACCATGCCAGCTAATTTTTTATTTATTGTAAGAACGAGGTCTCGCCAAGTTGCCCAGGCTTGTCTTGAACCCACGAACTCAGGCAATCCACTTGCCTCGGCCTCCCAAAGTGCTAGGATTACAGGCTGAGCCACCAAGCCTGGCCCAAATGGAATTTATACCAGCGCCTGCCATGCTGTAAAACATATGACCCAGTGCTCTGTGGCAGGGGGCGGGGGAGTGGTGGTGTCAATAATGCTAGTTATTCTTATTTTATTTATTTATTTTTAATTTTTTTTTTGAGTTGGTGTCTCACTCTGTTGCCCAGGCTAGAGTGCAGTGGCATGTTCACGGCCACCCCAGCATCAACCTGCTGGGGGCTCCAGCGATCCTTCTGCCTCAGTCTTACAAGTAGCCAGAACTACAGGTGTGTGTTACCATGCCCAGCCAATTTTTTGATTTATTGTAGAGACGAAGTCTCATCATGTTGCCCAGGCTGGTCTCAAACCCGCGGGCTTAGGCATGGTGGCCCGGAGTCTCACAGCTTGTAAGTGGCTGGCTGAGCCTCGAGGCTGGGCAGCCTGACCCAGGCTCTGCTCTTTACTACTCACCCGTACTGTTTGTCTAAGGCTATTTAGGGACACGTAAGAGAGGCTCCTCGCCTAGTCTTGGGGGAGTAAGTGAAGTTTGCTTGGAACACCACTGGCCACCCTAGGGCCTGGAAGATCAGCCGGAGATGATGAGGTTAAAAAACAGGGAAAGAATGTTCTTGGCAGAGGAAACAGGTCATACCAAGGCTTAGAGGTAAGGGAGAGTAAAAGCAAGCCCAGTTCGTTTTTTCTGAGCTCTTCCAAATATGACAGTATATGGAGAGCATGAAAATATAAGTCAGGCATGATAGCACACTCCTGTAGTCCCAGTTACAGGGAGGCTGAGGCAGGAGGACAGTTTGAGCCCAGGAAATTAAGGTCAGCCTGGACAACATAACAAGACACCATCTCTAAAATAAAAAAAAAGAAAGAAAAATATAAATAACAGGAGGGTTTGGGTGCAGTGGCTCACGCTTGTAATCCCAGCTTTGGGAGGGCAAGGTGGAAGGATTGCTTGAGCCCAGGAGTTTGAGACCAGCCTAGGCAACACAGCAAGACCTTGTCTTTACAAAAAAACAATTTAAATTAGCTGGGCATGGTGGTGCATGCCTGTAGTCCCAGCTACTTGAGAGGCTGAGGCAGGAGGACAGCATGAGCCCAGGAGGTTGAGGCTTCAGTGAGCCATGATCATGCCACTGCACTCCAGCTTGGGTGACAGAGTGAGACCCTAATTCAAACAAACAAACAAACAAACAAACAAAAATCCTTTTAAAATGAGGCCACAGGAAGGCTCCAGCACACAGATCATGGTGTGCCAACCCTGTCTTGGGCATCAGAGCATTCTTCCAGATCCCACATCCAGTGGGCAGACAGGAGAGGTGTAGGAAGGATCTTCTGGGGAAGGGGTTAGGAGATCAGGTTTAGAAGGAATGACATCTTCATGCCCGCATGCCACTGGCCACGTTTAACAGCAGGGGGTGCTGGGAAATGCAGCTGTGTGGGGGGGGTGGGAAAGGAAAGGGATTTTGGTGAACATAGAGCTGTCCCTGCAGGGGACTGCTCTAACTCACTAAGAAATCAGCGGGAGCCGGGCTCGGTGGCTCAGCCTGTAATCCCACGCCTTTGGGAGGCTGAGGTGAGTGGATTGCCTGAGCCCGCGGGTTCGAGACCCGCCTGGGCAGTGAGACCTCATCTCTACAATAAATTAAAAAAATCAGCTGAGCGTGGTAGTGCGCGCCTGTAATTCCAGCTACTCGGAAGGCTGAGGCGGAAGGATCGCCAGAGCCCAGCAAGTCGAAGCTGCAGTGACCGGGAGCGGCCACTGCACTCCAGTCTAGGCGACAGAGTGAGACTCCAATTCAAAAAAACAAAACAAAAAAGAAGTAAGCGGGAAGAAGACAGTAGTGGCCCCAATACACAGCTGGGCATGCTGAGGCTCGATGAGGCCTGGAGACTGGTTGAGGCCAGAGTCAGTGGCAAAGGTAGGTCTGCAATGAGCCTCTACAAGTAGAGTCACGAGGAAGAAGACAAAGGGGCAAGTAACTGAGGAGGGCGACGTCCAAAGGAAAAAAGGAGAAGGCATCACAAAGGACCATGG
The DNA here is from genome assembly GCF_000164805.1 of Carlito syrichta. Taxonomy (NCBI): domain Eukaryota; kingdom Metazoa; phylum Chordata; class Mammalia; order Primates; family Tarsiidae; genus Carlito; species Carlito syrichta. The sequence goes on from NW_007249372.1 coordinate 356,280, forward strand.
GTCTGGACTCAGACCTGCTCAAGCCACAAACCCCGGTCGCCATCCTGACTTCTCCCATTCTCTCACCCAATGCAACTCCCAGATCCAGGCAAGAGGTCCCCACAACTTGGAGGATGCTGCCCAGCCCTCCCCTGACCCCTGCAGTCCAGCACAGAGTCAGAGAAGTCTTCACACAAATCCAGCCTTCCAGGTCACTACAAAGAGGTATTTCCCAGTGCGAGAAGACAGACTCTGTCACTTAAGAGTGTTGTCAGCTTGACATATCACTTGTAAATATTGGGCATACGATGTGTGGCTCTTCATCTGTGCTCAGGCCCCCAGCTTGCCAAGAATGGGGTGGGGTTGTTGGTCCCCCTAGGCATGGGCCAGTGACCCTGAAGCCAGACGACCTGGATCTGAATCCCAGCTATGGGCTCTTGAGCAAGATCTGCTTAGCTCTCTTACCTCAGTGGACCCCACCTGTAAAATGAAGATAATAATAGTCCCAACCTCATAGGGTTATGGTGAGGATTTAATTAAGTTAAAATTGAAAAAGCACTTAGAACTGTACCTGGCCCATAGTAAATGTTCTGTTCAATAAATAAATGCCGCCGGGCGTGGTGGCTCATGCCTGTAATCCCAGTACTTTGGGAGGCTGAGGCAGGAGGATTGCTTGAGTCCAGAAGTTTGAGGCTGCAGTGAACCATAATAGTGCCACTGCACTGCAGCCTGGGCCACAGAGTGAGACCCTGACTCAAAACTAACTAAATAGATACCCCTGGCCTTCCCCCTCCCACCCCCTGCTGCTGCAGACCTCAGCCTCTCCTCTCATCTGGGGGGAAACACCAAATGAATAACCAAAGTCATGAGCTTGCGGCTTGTCCTCTGTCTCTGAAAGGCATAGGTGGCAGTTACTGTCTCTTGCTGGTCCTGCAAATTGCCCTGTTCAAACACCAACTGCCACCTGTCACCTTAAGTGGCAGGAAGTTGTTCCACCTGGTAATAGCCCAGAAATGATAACGCTTCACTGTTCTACACGAAAGTACAGGCCGGGGCTATTTGTAAGCTTTGGCACCTGCCACTCTCGGCAGACCAGATGGCAGAGATAAAAATCTGGGGTTGGACAGGCTGATGAACAGCGGCCTTCATTACACAGATGCGCCTGAAACACATCAGGCCTTTCCCACTGCAGACAGGCCCGCGCCTGCTCTTGGCTGAGGAAGGGCGTGATGGAGGGACGTGATGGATGGGACACTTTGTCTCTTGTTTGCCTAACTCCTGACAATTGGAAAGAGATGGGGCCGGGTGCGGTGGCTCATGCCTGTAATCCCAGCATTTTGGGAGGCCGAGGCAGGAGGATCACTTGAGTCCAGGAGTTCGAGGCCAGGCTTAACGCTGTGCTCGTCATGGGGCAAGTCCTCCTAAACCTGGCATTTTTGTCTTTGCGAGGAACAGACTGGACCCTGAGGAAGGAGTCCTCAGTGGCGTCAACCTGGCATCACATCCACAAACGTGAGTGGCTCAGGAAACAGGTCATTTCTTTAAAATGTCCTGGAACTCCCTGGTTCTCCGACTCACCCTCCCTATTGCTGTGCCGCATAAAGTAACTCAGCCCTTGATTTCTCCCGTCCTTTCAGGGCCTGGGCCTTGGTCCGTGGGTTTCAGTCGGTGCTGAGAGGTCACTGTGGGTTTCAGCGGGGTATGGGCCCTCTGTCCATGTGGTGACCACTAAGCTCTCTGGCCTTCTGTCCACATGACCTCTTCCAAAGCAGAAACTCTCTGCTGTTCTCAGAGAGAGCTTGGGACTCCAGGCTCTTCAGAGAAGCTGCCTCGGGCACCATCGTGCAGAGCCAGAGAGCTCTGGTGCCTTCAGGGACCAGGTCCATGAAGGAAACAAAGAGGTAGCCTGGCTGTGACCCAGGTGGGAAGTGGGGACCTGGCAAAGTCATGCCAGCCCCAAAGGCCCGGTATGACTAGACCTGTTTTTCCAAACAAACTACAAATCTATAACTGAATTTTCAAGAGAAACCTGAAATATTTCATCTTTTAAGTGTTGGCAACAATTTTTTTAAAATGAATTAAACGCTGCTTGAACCAAATCAATCGTAACTGTGGGCAGGCTTAAACTTAGGCAGGGTGAATTGAGGTCTCTGGCCTTGGGGGCAGCCTCTTCTCCAGGGGCTTGCCGTCTCCCCAGGGATGTTCCAGGAAATAGAACCTAGAGCCCCACGGCCCACAGTACTGAGACCCCACTACCCCCTCTCTCTTCTTCCCCCAGCCATGGGAAATCTCTCTGCAGTTTGGGGAGGGAGCTCCATTCTCTCCACCGGCTTCAACCCGTGGCTTCCAGCCTCTCCGGGGTGCCTGGAATCCCCTGAAGCCTCTGAGTTCTTTCTGGGGACCATCTAAGTTCTGAAAGTGAAGAAAAGCCAGAAAGATGTATGGGCTGTTTCTTCCAGCCCTTCTGCTCCATCCCTCCCCCGAGGCAACAGCTGCCTGCTTTGATGAGAAGGAAAAGGGGGAGCTGGAGGAGGGAGGAAGAACCAAAAAGATAAAGTAATATCTGCAAATAGGATGTGGCTTTGTGCACCAAAGCGAGGGAAGGGAGGGCACAGAGCAGACGAGGAGGTCACAGGACCCAAAGGGATACAGCCGTTCCTTCAATCCTAATGAGGCAGGGTAGCTAGCACAGATTAGACATTGATAGGTAAATTTCCAATAGGCAGGTTTTAGGGAAGAGTTCAAGCATTTTTGAAATTACATTTTACCGCAGGCCAAGCTGGCAGCCTACCCCACCACCTTGGCAAATCAAAAGAAAACTCCATCAGACACAAGACTAAGACAGTCCAACCTTTCAATTCATGGTTTAGCATAATAATCTTTAAGAATCTTTCAGGTTCCCTGTCGAAGGTGGAAGGCCAAAGACCACCCCTGGCCAAAGCCATAGAAATGATAAGAACACCTTTTAGCTAAGGAGCTTGTGGATTGGAAACGTCTGGCAGGTCATCTGGCAGGGCTCCTGCAGGAAACTGTGTGGTCAGGAAAAGACTCCTCCCCTTGTCTCCTCCCATCAGAAGCCAGAGATATCAATCCCTCTGGAGCCGTCGTTACCTGGACCCCGCTCATTTAGCATATCAACAACAGGTAGCTATATCTAGTTTGCAGTTGAGAGCAAACAGCACGGTTTTTCTTCTTTGAAAAGCTTGTCCATGGCAGGTTTTTCTGCCATGAATCTTTCTTCTTCCTTCTTCCTTCTTCTTTCTTTTCTCGCTAATAAACTTTGTTTGAAAACTTTGCCGGGCGCTCTAAAATTCATTTTAGACACAAGCCAAAGAATCCACGGGTTTTGCACTGCATCCCACCTGGCATCACTAAGGCTGTCTGCAGAAGTGAGGGATAGAGGGAGAACCGGGTGACTGGTTAGAGGAAGGCCTCTCTAAGGAAGTGACATTTGAGCAGAACCCTGACGGATCAAGGAGCCAGCCAGCCGAGCAGCCAACCCAACCAGGGACAAGTCATTCCAGGAAGAGGGAACCGCAGGTGCTAAGGCTCGGGTGTGTATGTTCAAAGGGAGCCAGAAGGCATAGCAGAG
>NW_007249372.1:359920-361180 GCF_000164805.1 Carlito syrichta
GAGGGGAGAAGAAGGCAGGCGGATGAGGCAGGGGGCGGTCAGCCACATGGTTTGGATTTGGGTGGAACTGATGAACAGTTGATGTGAGCACTCTGGTCGCAGTGTGGACAACAAACTCTAGGAAGCGCAAGAGTGGGAGCTAGGACCCAGTTAGAAACTGCTGGAATTGTCTAGTTGGGAGGTGACTTTGATTCAGGCGCAAAAGCTGGAACTGGAGACCAGTGCTTGGATGCAAGGCCTATTTTTGGGATGCTGCTGGCAGGCACCGCTGATGGGGGGCTTGGGAAAAAAGGAACCAGGGATGACTCCTTGTTTTTTGCCTTGAATATTGTTGAGTGTCAACTTGTGTCATTCAGTCATTTCTATTCAACAAATATTTATTGAGCACCTACTGTGTGCCAGGCACCCGGCTAGGTCCTGGGAGCAACAGAAGTCAGGGATACAGGGTTGGTATCCCCCAGGAGTCACTCCCAGTGACCTGGACTTTCTGTGATCCCTTGAGTTGCAGATTGGGAGAGTAAAAAGGGGGGTGTTCCCCCAAATGAAAAATTCATGCATTGAGCGCACGAATCACAAACATTTACTGAGCACCTACTATGTGCCAAGTGCAGTTCAGCAGCGAACAAGACAGATCAGGTCCCTGCCATCAGGAAGCATCTATAGAACAGACTGAAAGTAAAATTTTTAAAATGTGTGTGTTATTTGAGAAAGGTTGTGCTAGCAAGAAAAATAAAACAAGAGGAAAAAGGAGGCTCTAGGTTTGAATGTATGTATTCCTCCAAAACTCATATGTTGACATCCAGGTAATGGCATTAGAAGGTGGGTATGTGGGAGGGGATTAGGTCATGAGGGTTCCACCCTTGAGAATAGGGTTATAGCCATCCCCCATAACCCATGGTTTCAGTTACCTGTGGTCAACCATGGTCCAAAAAATATTAAATGGAAAACTCCAGAAATAAACCTTCACATAATTTTTATTATAGTCTACTATCATAATTGTTCTATTTTGTTATTAGCTGTTTATCTTTTACTGTGCCTAATTTATAAATTAAACTTTATCATAGGTATGTATGTCTAGGAAAAATATATGGTATATATAGGCTTCAGGGTTATCTGTAGTTTCAGACATCCACTGGGGATCTAGGGACGTATCCCCCTTAGATAAGGTACCACAACAATGCCCCCATAAAAGAAAGCTGCCTGAAGCCGGGCTCGGTGGCTCAGCCTGTAATCCCACGCCTTTGGGAGGCTGAGGTGAGT
>NW_007249372.1:361817-364192 GCF_000164805.1 Carlito syrichta
TAATTTTTTATTTATTGTAGAGATGAAGTCTTGCCAAGTTGCCCAGGTGGGTCTCGAACCCGGGGGCTCAGGCAATCCACTTGCCTTGGCCTCCCAAAGTGCTGGGGTTACAGGCTGAGCCACCGAGCCCAACCAGCCCTCATCCCTTTTTGCCCCTGTCTGCCATGTGAGGACACAGCGAGAAGGTGCCATGTTGAAGCAGAGAGCCAGCCTTCACCAAACACTGAGTCTGCCAGCGCCTTGATTTTAGACTTCTCAGCCTCCAGCACTGTGAATAATAAATTTCTGTTATGTATAAATTGCCAAGTCGGTGGTATTTTGTTATAGCAGCACAACCAGGCCGAGACAGTTGTCCTGGTGGTCCATGGGTTCAGTAGGGAGGGAGACCTTTATGCTGAACAGTCGGTTCTGAGAAGTGACATTTGAGCATGGATTTGGAAGAGATGAGGGAGTAAGCCCCATGGAGATGGGGGATGAAGGGGGAGACAGAGCCTCAGGGGCCTGGAGGAGGAAGCAGCCCTAGCCAGGGCAACCAACACATACCTAGATAAACAGCAGGAAGCCAGGAACACGGGGGGCAGAGGAGAAACAGAGGCCAGGCTGGGAGGACCTCACAGACCGTGTGAGGACTCAGATTTCACCTGAGTGAGACAGGGATGTCAGAGAGTCCAACTCGCCAAGGTCTACTCCCCTCAGCTACTCCACCACCCCCACACCACCCATCAAGCCCTGAGTCCCCGGGAGGGCCACACACAGCCAAGCAGCTCTCAGGAGCAACTCTGGCTCAGCCGGCCCATCTGCCACCTCTCTGGGGCTGGCAGTGTGTGTGATTTACAGGTCCCTCCCCGAGACTGTGGATTTGGGGGCATCTGTTCCATTTCTATTGCTTCTGGCCGGGTTTTGGTGCTCCTTCACAGATCACATCACTCCCTCCCTTCCCTGCTAATTCCAACAGCTGGTTACCGCTCACCGATTCCCCCGCTTGAATCGCCTAGGGAAGAATTATAAATAAATGTGTACAAGCAAACAGATGCTGTCATTTAAAAAATCGATCCATCTAGCAAAAATGCCCCACTTAGGACTGAAGTGGCATACTGCAGAGCATGTGTCTTGGTGGCATTTTAATGAGATCAGAACAACAATGGTGGAGCTCACTGATGGATTCCAAAGGAGCGACTAGACAAGGACAGAGAGAGGGAAGAAGTGGTATGGACACACTTTGTGGCCCTGACATCTGGGACCCCAGCACCAAGAAGGGAGGCAGGGCTTCCTCTCTGTTCTGCACCTGCTTCTCCTCTTTTTCTTTCTTCCATCCTTCCCCTGCCTCTTCAACCTGTTTATGGTATCAAATCAGACTCGTCTGTTATTATTCTGTGAGTCTCAAAAGCAGGCGGTGAGGTTTTTGCCGACTTTGTGATTTCTAGAAACCAAAATCCAAGGTAAAGTTCTGCTTGCCCCCAACTAGACCACACCTTCCACCTTCCCTGTGGTCAGGAACGTACTGAGAGGCCAACGGAATAAGAACAAATGACCATGGCCATGGTCCATAATAACCTCTCACATGGGATCTGCCATCATCCTTCCTCAACCACAGGTTGAAAGAAGAGGACTTTGAGGCCCCTGCTGGGGATAGAGCTTCGGATGGAAAAAGCGTGGGTCCCTGAGTGACTTCGTGGAACAGAGCCTCCTGTCCATCCATACGAGGATGTGATGGGAGGGAGGAATAAATTGACTGTGTCAGGCCACTGCAATTATGGGGTCGTTTGTTACTGTAGTGATTCTACTCTAATACACAATGAGTTCCAAAATTCCTTCATTCATTATTCATTACTGAGCATATAATAAAAATAATATCTAATGATCTCCTTCAGACATCACAACTATCTGGTAAAAGGAGTGGCTTGAGCCTGTTTTGCAGAAGGATCAACTGAAGTTCAAAAACGTTAAGTATACTGCTAAAAGGCACACAACTGATAATAACAGCTGCCATTTATTGAACATTTACTATGTGCCAAATATTGTCCTAAACGCCTCATATATACCATCTTCTTGACTCCTTATAAAAGTTCTCAAGAGAACTTTGTTATCCCTATTTCTTTAGAGAGGTTGTTCTGCTTGCTCAAGGGAGGGAGAGAGGGAAGGCAAGGGAAGCAGGAGAGGGGAGGGAGGGAAGGAAGGATAAACAAAAGCAGTAGAAGTCAAGTTAGAAAGTTAGCACGGCTGAGGTGAGTGGATTGCCTGAGCCCGCGGGTTCGAGACCCGCTGGGCAACCTGGCGAGACCTCATCTCTACAACAAATCAAAAATTAGCTGGGCGTGGTAGCGCACGCCTGTAGTTCCAGCTACTTGGAAGACTGAGGCAGAAGGATCGCCGGA
>NW_007249372.1:364426-365550 GCF_000164805.1 Carlito syrichta
TGGAGAACTATACACACACACACACACACACACACTCCATAAAGGTTAAAACCATTACATCAAAATAAAGCATATGGCTACCCAAATCTGCATTTATTATATCTAATTGGAAGACACACAGTCAAGTATATGAATATTTTAGCAGTTTCCAACATGCAAATCACTGTGCCAAGGCCCAATTACTCGCTAATCGGCACATGCCTGGCTTTGGGTGGGGTGGGATTGGAATGACATACCGCCCTCTCCCCCTGGCTTCGGCACTTGGGTGGCCTCTCATTTTGAGGCCCCTATCATTTGCTCCTGGCATTAAATAGCACCCCGTGAACTGGAAGACTTGAAAAGCTCCTTCTCAACAGGTTTATATCCTTGATTCATATTCAGGGAACACTGTAGGCAAAGGCAAACTATTTGGCTCTAAAATTAAATGGAAAATTCAGATCTTTTTGTGTAATCTCCGACTAATCGGTGCTAATGAAGAGATTTCGGTGATTGCTGCTTAAGCCACAGGACATTCAGTGAACAAAGTGGGAATTAACAGAACTTTACTTCCTGGCCAGTTCCCATAAAGGCAGAGTTTCCACGCAGAGAGCTAGATGAGAACACGGTGGCAATATTTTCCAGAAAACACTGGTCCTTGGTTGGGCTTTTGGGTTTTTGCCCAAGACTCTCACCATGTCTGAGTATCACCTAGCAAATCATGCACCTTGTACTCTTTTTTTTTTTGCTTCTGCAAATTTTGCATTGTTATGTCAATTAAAATCCAGTATCATTAGCACTATTTAAAAGACATATTAGTCGGGAAAGGTCAGGCAACACAGCAGTAAAAGTTGAGCCCAAGAGTTAAGGGTTTAACACAAAATGCATATCCAAGGTGGATGGGGGGAAAGGCCCTGATTCACTCAGTCAGAGACTCTGGTAGAGGGAGGTGATGCCATCTTAGAACATGTGGCCTCCCGGGTCACTGAGCAGATGAGAGAGCTAGAGGGTCACTCACTGGCTTTTTTTTCTCTCTGAGTTGGAGGTCTCACTGTCATCCAAGCTGGAGTGCAGTGATATGACCATGGCTCACTACAGCCTTGACCTCCTGGGTTCAGGCAATCCTCCTACCTCAGCCTCCAGAGTAG
>NW_007249373.1:0-32036 GCF_000164805.1 Carlito syrichta
TAAGGAGCTCAAATGAATTGACAGGGGGAAAAACCAAAAAATTCCACTAAAAAGTGAGCAAAGGACAAGAAGAGGCACTTCTCAAAGGAAGACACACAAGTAGCCAATAAACATAGGAAAAAATGTACAGTTAAACTAACCATCAGAGAAATGCAAATCTAAACTACAATGAGACACCACTTAACAATGGTAAAAATAGCTATCATTAAAAAGTCAAACAACAGGAGCTGGCAAGGCTGTGGAGAAAAGGGAATGCTTCTACACTGTTGGTGGGAATGTAAGCTAGTCCAGCCTTTACAGAAAGCAGTGTAGCAATTTTTCAAAGAACTACAAATTGAGCTACCATTTGACCCAACATTCCCACTCGTGGAAATATAATCCCAGGAACAAAAATCACTCTACCAAAAAGACATCTGCACTCATATGTTTACTGCAGCACTATAGCAAAAACATGGAACCAGCCCAGATGCCCACTGAAAGAGAACTGGAAAAGAAAATGTGTTGCATCACATGACGGACTACTATGTAGTCAAAAGGAGAACAAAATCATGTATTTTGCAGCAACATGTATGCAGCTAGAGACTATCATTCTAAGTGAACTACCACAGAAACAAAAACTGAATGCTGCCATGTTCTCATTCATAAATGGGCACTAAACATTGGACACTCAGGCACAAGGGCGGGAATAACAGATGCCAGGAACTGCTAAAGGGTGGTGGGGGGTAAGGGTTTCACAACCACCCATTGAGTAGTATGTCTAGTACTGGTGGGAGGGCTCACTAGAAGCCCAAACCTTGCCTTCATGTAATAATATTTATGCAGCAAATCCTCACATGTACTCCATGACTGTAAATTTTTTAAAAAAACAAACTACAATGAGATACCATCTCACACCAGTCAGAATAGCTATTACTAAAGAATAAAAAAAATAGATATTGGCGAGGCTGCAGAGAAAAGGGAATGGAATGCACATATACTTTGGGTGGGAATGGAAGCTAATTCAATCCCTGTGGAAAGCAGTTGGGATATTTCTAAAAGAACCAAAAACAGAACTACCATTAGGTCCAACAATACCATTATTGGGTATATAGCCAAAGGAAAAGAAATTGTTCCACCAAGAAGACACCTGTACACATATGTTTACTGCAGCACTATTCATAATAGCAAAAATATGGAATCCATCCAGGTACCCATTGATGGAGGGCTGGATAAAGAAAATGTGGTACACACGCTATAGATTACTAAGCAGTCATAAAAAGCAACTGAACCATGGAATTTGCAGCAACATGAATGCAGCTGGAGGTCATCATTCTACGTGAATTATGACAGAACCAAAAAACTGAATGTCGCATGTTCACTCATAAGCAGGTACAAAACACTGGCCACACAAGGACACAAGGGTAGGAATAACAGACACTGGGCGCTGCTAAAACGAGGAGGTAAGTAGGGGAAATAAGGAATGCAAAACCACCCAGTAGGTACCATGCTCACCATCAGGGAGTAGGGGAGGCTCATCAGAAGTACAAGCCTCACCTTCACACATTATACCTATGTAACAAATCTTCATATGTACCTCAAATCTATTAAAAAAAAATTAAAAAAATAAATTGCCTTGCTGCATTAGGTGAGCAATAAGACTATGAACATTTCAAATCAGGTATCTCAGTTTCTGCTTTTTTCTAATACCTCGAATACAGAGTTTAGGTCTAGGTAGTGATATGTAATATATACTTTATTGATTCCTGTTTACTATAATATCTTCAAAAAATAGGCTGTGGAAGGCATGATATTTAACAGTGCTGTTGACAGAAGTTTCTATACATACAAGTAAAAGAACATAGTAGTCTTTTAGTCTCATAAATAAACAAAATTAAAACTTCAACATGGAAAAAGTTTAGTAATTGGATTTAGAATTCAAAGTGCTATGGTCTGAATGCTTATGTGCCCCCCCAACTCAATGCTGAAATCTAATCCCCAGTGCAACAGTATCAAGAAGTAAAGTCTTTGGGAGTTGGTCAGGTTATAGGTCATGAGGGCTCTGCCTTCATGAATGGGATTTGTACCCTTATAAAAGAGATATAAGGGAGTGTGTTTGTCCCTTCCCCTATGTGGGGACACACAGAAGATGCCATCTATGAAGAAAGGGCTCTTATAAGACACTGAATTTACTGGTACCTTAATCTTGGCCTTCCCAGACTCCAGAATTATGAGCAACAAATTTATATTGTTTATAAATTAACCAGTGTAAACAATTTTGTTACAACAGCCCAAAGAAACAAAGACAGAAAGAAGAAAATTAGCAATAAAAAAATAAATTTTGTAAAAACAAGTTTCCAGTAAGTTAAAGAAAAATTACAGAAAGAATTGGAAATTCATAGAAATTCCTTCTTTAGAGAACCACAAAATTATGCCTGTGAAGATTTAGCCACTGAAATGGTTAGAAGCAAGGGAAGTGTAAGAAATAACTAATTGTATGAGTATATACTGTGAATAAGAAAAAGAAAAATCTCTATAAATACAACCTTGACAACTGTAACTACTGCCCCCTTTACTCATTAAACAAACACAAAAGACAAATAACCAGATTCTACTGTGCTTACAGGTGCCTTTCATGCATGTCATCGTTGAAGAACATAACTCAATGACCCGAATAGCAGAAGTTCCTGGTTCCTCTGCTGGTACTGTCAAAATGGAAATCTAAAAAGCAGAAACAAAATATCAGACACAGTTAGATTTCATTTCTATTCTTCTATCATTAGAATGTTGTTAACTTCCAAACTGAGTATCTTTTTAAAAGCATCCCTTGATGCCTGATAAAAATGGGCTTGTAAATATTTAATTTTGGAAGATAATTAAAAATGCACAATATATATTATGTTTATATAATTCTCATAGATAATAATTTCAAATATCTTTAATATTTATTAAATTTGTCATTTACTACAAGATGAGTATTCCTAACTTAAAATCCAAAATTCAAAATACTGCAAAATACATGTTTTTAGCAATGACATGATGCTCAAAGGAAATGCTCATTAGAGTGTTTTAGATTTGGGGATTAGGGATAAACAACTGATATACAGTAATGCAAATACTTCAAAATAAAAAAAAAATCTGAAATCTGAAACACTTCTGGTCCCAAGCATTTCAGATAAGGAATACTCAACCTGTATTTTCAAAGGAGACAATTATGAGTTATTAATTCTAAAATATATGTACTTTGGTGTTTGAAATTAAATCATATTAAATTTATTTGGATTATTCATAATGGCTAAAAATAGCAGTTAGAAAGCACTAAAAATTAAGTATATTACTAATCTCAGTGATATCAAAACAAGCAATCAAATAAATATACATCAACACATTTAAAAATGAATTATTTTAAATTAATTAAGGACTTCACTAATATAACTACAATCAGATTCTTTAAGACAAGTGAATTGGGACATCGCTTACCAGTTCTACTTAGAAGGAAGATTAAATTTACCAGAAAATGGTCAAGTTTTGAATGGAAGATAGAGGGAAGACAACAAGGATCTGTAAGAGCACCCGCACAAAGAAGCAGAAGTATACAGAAAGAAAGCAGTAAAAGTCTGGCTGAGATCGACCCCCAAGGAGCTCAGAGTCCCATGGAAAGAGTAGGTAGGAGTGTTTCTCTGTTCCCCACACTCCTTTGACAATCTCTGGACTGCTAAACTGTTAAATTCCTCTGCTCTCTTGACCCAAGGCAACACTACTGATGGCAATTTCAGAATTTCCCAGGAAGAGAACTGGGTGACAAGCTTGTGCAGCCATGCCGCATTTCACTCAGAGCCAGGCTGAGATGTCAGGCACCATATAGTTGTGCACCCATGGTGCTACTCCCATGCCTGGGGATAATCTGCCCTTGAGCCACTGCACCATCAGACCACCCACAGGCATACCCATAACTGGCTCTAACTTTGGGAAGCACAGGGATCAGCAGGTCCCTGGACTGTTGTGGGTTTCCTGGAGATCCAATACTCAGCACAGACTGCCCTTAAGGAAGGGGGAAGCATAGCTCACCAAAGACCCTCTTGGGACAAAGGAAACAACAGCACCAACTGCAGAAGGAGGCACCACTGATGCCCAGAAATGAAAATGGAGAAGGATCATCTCTTGTCCCCTGTTTCCTTCACAGTACTCTGCTACGGGCACAGCAGTGGTTTTTCTGCTGAGGCCCAGGGAGCATGTACTGAAAGAGAGACTTTTTGTACTCCTCTAGCGGCTGCATCCCTGCTGAAAGCAAGTGTGCTGGTAGAGGGCCCTTTTTGCAATTCTCTGGTGGCTCCACACCCACTGAGGGCACGCACATGCTAAAAGAAAGCACTTTTGTTTTGCTTCTCCAGAGGCTCCACTTCTGCTTAAAGCAAGAGTGCACTGAGTAAAAAGCTACCCGCCAGATCTTACTCTTAAGTGCTATATACTGGATGGCAGCCTGAACTACATCACCAAACAAAAATACACATCGTTATAACAAGCAGCAGCTGAGAAAGCCACCACATGAAACTATCTGCAACAGAAGGAATCACTACAGAGACTTGGCTCTCTGAAAGTACCCACAAATGATGCCAATTGATCATATAAAAACATTCCATGGTCATATCCTCAAAAGAAAAAAGAATAAAAAATTAAAAAGCCCCATTCAAACAAGAGTGAATTACACAACAACAACAACGTGCCAGTTTCTTTAGATGAGAAGGAATTAGCACAAGAACGCCAGCAGTACAAAAAGCTAGAATGTTTCATCACATCCATAGGATCACACTGGCTCCCTTGCAATAGATCCTAACCATACTGAAATTCAGAATATGATGGCAAGGAAACTCAACATGATCCAAGAAAAAGTTGAAATTCAATACAAAGAAGCCGGAGAAAATAAGCCATGAAAGATCATATAGCCATTTTAAGAAAGAACAAAATAGAACTTCTGAAATTACAAAATTCATTACAGAATTTCAAAACACAGCTGGAAATCTTAACAAAAGATTAGACTAAACAGAAGAAAGATTTCAGAACTTGAAGACCAATCCTGCAAATCAACCCAACAGAAAAAAATAAAAAAAAATTTTTTTAATGAACATAACCTAAGATAAATATGGGATTTTGTAAAGAGATCACACCTATGACTGATTGGCATTTCTGATAGAGAAAAAGGGAATGGAAATAACCATGGAAAAATATTCGAGGACATAATCCAAGACAACTTCCCTAAGCGTGTTAGAGAGGTTAACACACAAACACAAGACATTTAGACAACTCTTGCAAGATATTATATGAGATGATCATCTCCAAAGCACATAGTCAGACTATCTAAGACCGATGCCCAAGAAAAAATATTAAAGATACCTAGAAAGAAAGCTCAGATCACCTATAAAGGGAGACCCACCAAAATTAAAGCATACCTCTTAGCAGAAATCTTACAAGCTAGAAGAGACTGGGGCCCATTTTTAGCATTCCTCCCTACCTCATTCTATGAAACCAGTACCATCCTAATACCAAAGTTTGGAAAGGACACAAAACAAAACAATACAGGCCAATATGCCTGATGAACACAGAAGAAAAATTCTCAACAAAATACTAGCAAGCTGAATAGCAAGAAGATTATTCAACATGATCAACTGGGTTTTATGCCTGGGATACAAGGATAACTCAACATAAGCAAATCTATAAGTGTGATTCACCACATAAACAGAATTAAAAACAAAAACCATATGATCATTTCAACAGGCACAGTAAAGTATTCAATAAAATCCAACATTCCTTCATGATAAAAATCTTCAACAAACTAGGCATCGGAGGAACATAACTCAAAATAAGACAAATTCATAGTCAACATCCTACTGAATGGGCAAAAGTTGAAAGCATTGTCCCTAAGAAGTGAAGCAAGACAAGGATGTCCACTCTCTTGACTCCTATTTAACATAGTACTGAAAGTCATAGCCTGAGTAATCAGGCAAGAAAAAAAATAAAAAGCATCCAAATAGGAAAAGAAGATATCAAATTATCTCTGTTCACTGGCAATATGATTCTATACCAAAAAACCCTAAAGATTCCTCCAAAGGACTCCTAGACCTGATAAATGACTTCGGTAAAGTTTCAGGATATAAAATCACCATGCAAAAATCTGTAGTAGCATTTCTATACACCAATAACGTTCAAGTTGAAAACCAAATCAATTAACATAATTTCATTTAAAATAGCCATACCAAAAAATACCTTGGTATACATCTAACCAAAAAGTTAAAAGATCTCTACAAGAACTGTAAATCACTGTTGAAAGAAATCACAGATGATACAAACAAATTTAAAAAATTCCATGTTCATGAACTGGAAGCATCAATATCATTAAAATGCTCATTCTTTTTTTTTTTGAGTTGGAGTCTCACTCTGTCGCCCAGACTGGAGTGCAGTGGCCGCTTTCGGCCACCGCAGCCTCGACCTGCTGGGCTCCGGTGATCCTTCCGCTTTAGCCTTCCAAGTAGCCGGAATTACAGGCATACGCTACCACGCCCGGCTGATTTTTTGATTTATTGTAGAGATGAGGTCTCGCTGCCCAGGCGGGTCTCGAACCCGCGGGCTCAGCAATCCACTCACCTCAGCCTCCCAAAGGCGCGGGATTACAGGCTGAGCCACTGAGCCCGGCTAAAATGCTCATTCTTCCCAAAGCAATCCTATCATTGTAATTCCTATCAAAATACCAAAGTCATTTTTCACAGAACTAGAATAAGAAAATTTAAAAATTCATAGACGAGCAAAAAAGAGCCACGATAATTAAACCACTCCTAAGTGAAGAACAAAGCTGGAGGCATCATGTTACCCAACTTCAAATTATACCACAAGACTACAGTAACCAAAAAAGTATGATACTGGTACAAAAACAGACACGTAGACCAATGGAATTGAACAGATAACCCAGAAATAAAATCATATACCTACAACCATCTTTGACAAAGTCAGCAAAAATAAACAATGGGGAAAGGATATCCTACTGAATAAATGGTGCTGGAAAAACTTGGTCACCATATGCAGAAGAATGAAATTGGACCCCTACCCCTCACCAGATACAAAAATTTAAAAATAACTGTTTTTCTGTAAAGCCTAAAGTTTCCATATTAATCCCCAAACTAATCTTCAATCTGAAAAAATTACATCCTGTCAGGATACACTTGCCCAAAAGGAGAGCCCTATCTGCACTTTTCCTTGTAAGTGCTATGCTAGATCCTGAGTGAGAATATCACATTGTCCAAAGGGGAAACATGTATACAAAATTCTAAAAATAAGAATTATTTTGATAATCACAACCATCCTACTTGTATGTCCATTTTTGGGCTCCAGATGTCTCAAAAACTGAATTCTTTGTGTTCCTCTTACAGATTTAAATGTAGGACCTCAAACTATAAAATGATTAAAGATTTAAATGTATAAAGATCCTAGAAGAAAACCTAGGAAACAGTCTCCTGGACACCAGTCTAGGCAATGAATTTATTATTAAGACTCCAAAAATAAAGGCATAAAAAACAAAAATTGATGATCTCCAGCTCCATCCTTTTCTCACTCGCATGTGGGAGTGAGCTAAACAGTCACAAGAATGGAAATAATAGACACTGGCGAAAATAAAACAGGGAAAAAGGGGAGGGGGGCTAGGGTTCAGAAACTACCAATGGGGCACAATGTTCACTATCTTGGGAATGGGCCACCTGATACCCAATCCCCCACCACTACACACTATGTCCATGTAACGAATACACATGTGTACCCCCTGAATCTAAAATTTTAAAAAATTGACAATTACTACTAAATTAAAAAGCTTCTTTACATTGAAAGAAACTATTAAGAGAGTAAACAGACAACCAACAGAATAGGAGAAAATGTTTGCAAACTATGCATCCAGCAAAGGGCTAATAACCAGAATATATTAGAAAAAAAAAATAACCTCATGAAAAAGTGGGAGATAAGGAGCTGGAGACTGCAAGTAAAGACATTATCTTGAAAATATTGATAGGAGGACAGTAGAGACTGAATACCAACTAGAGATGGGGACGGACTCAAGGGAGCAGTTTATTTTGTTTTTAATTTTTATTTTTAGGACAGGAAATTCTAGTATACATATACAGGTTAAGGGGGAAGGTGCCAGTAGTGAGAAGAGCCTGAAGATGTAGGAAAGCAGGCAGTAAAGGGTAAGAGAGAAGGTATGTGAGAGTGAGTGTCAAGAGCATTTAGCAGCCTAAAAATGAATGAAATCATGTCCTTTGTGGCAACATGGATGGAGCTGGAGGTCACCATCCTAAGTAAACTTACAGAGAAACAGAAACCAAACACCACATGTTCTCACTCATATGTGGGAGCTGAATAGTCACAAAGATGGAACTAATAGACACTGGGAACACCAATAAGGGAGGAAGTGGGGAGGAAGGTTAGAATTTAGAAACTACCTACGGGGAACAGTGCTCACTATCTGGGGAATGGGCCACCTGAGACCCAATCTTTACCATTACACAATATGTCCATGTAATGAATACACATGTGTACCCCCTGAATCTAATATAAAAACATTTTTAAAAAGAGCACTTGTCAAAGGTGCTGACTACGGACAAGGTGGGTGGGGAGTCCCTCTCATTTGCTTCTGTGCTACTATAAGTCACTGTGCTGGTATACGCACACTGTGGGTGGTGGGACAGGAAGCCAAGAGCCATTGTGCGTGGTGGGCAGCCTTACTTTTCTCAGTGAAGTGTGGGACAGGGAGGGGGCAGGGTATGAGAAGGGCAGGCAAAATAGTGAACATCTGAATTAGGCACTGAGGAGAAAAGGAGAGGGAGCTTGTTTGCAGCCAGTAGAAGAACTGACTGGTGGTAGATGCTTAAGGTCCAGCAGAATAAGGTTGCCACACATGAATTTTTGGGACAGTCTGTCTAGTCATGTGGTTTGTTTAAGCAGCTATCAGTGATCCAGGTGCAGATTATACCCTGACCCAGGAAAAGGACTTTCCTCTGTGGGTGCAGTAGAAGGGCATGGCAACATGGAAATTTAGGATATAGAGAAAGGGCACTACAGAAGATCCACCATGGAGCCTAGGGCAAGGAAAAGGAAGAGGGTAGAAGGGAGATGATAAACTGAAAAGAAATAGAGGGGACGAGGAATTGTGGGTCTCTTTACAGGCTGGGGTTAAGAGAATGAAAGGGCTAAAAGGGTAGTACCAGATTAATGCCACTGTATATCCATGACCTTCAGACTCAAGTGGGTCATTGACACTGCCTAGAAATCTTACCATAAGACAGGTCATTCCCCAACTCCCCACAGTGATTACTTGATACCTTTTCTTGAGCTCTGACCCATCCCCACTTGCATACCCCCATTCTCAGGAAATGATCTCATCCTGTTTGTAATTTAAAGAAAAAATGGAACTCATCAATGGGAACTCTAAAATCTACAAATAGTCCTGCATTCACCCTCTTGTTTCAACGTGTCTCATATTCCATCTAAGGGCAACACTCCACCTGTTCTCTGAATCTCACCCTTCCTGGCCTTCCTTGATCCATCATTTATCTTCCTTCTCACCTTGGTATCTCCAACCACTCCTTCTCTACTGACTCCATCTCATCAGCTGAAATATATGCTAATTTTTTAAAGTAAAGGGAAAAAAAGTCAGCTGGGTGTGGTGGCTTACACCTATAATCCCAGCACTTTGGGAGGCCAAGGTGGGAGGATCGCTTGAGGCCAAGAGTTTGAGATCAGTCTGACAAACATAAGGAGAACTGATCTCTAAAAAAAAATAATAAAAAAAAATGTAAAAGTCCTCTTTACCACTACATTTTTTCAGAAACCAATTTCTCACTTTTATTCTTCACAGTTTAGCTTCTTCAAAGAGTCTTTTCTATTTGCTATCTTCATTTTTGGCCTCCCTTGTATTCTTTGACCCACTCACAAAACTTATAGTTTACTTGGAGACACAAATAAGTCAACCTTAAGTCAGGACAGTGTGATAAGTAATACAATAGCTGCTGTACCACTCCATATACCACAACCATGCTCACAAGTGTCACATTGCACTGTGGTTGCTATTTATTTGTCTGTATCTGTATCATCCAGACTACAAGCTATTTGAGGGCAGAGATGCTATCATGGTTACCATTATTTCCTCAGAACCCAGCACACTGGCTGGCAAGTAAAAGGCATTCACTGTCTGCTGGATGCTTAAAGTATATATGCTTACACATAGAATATATGTATTTGGATTTTTAAAAATATATAGTGTTCATTATCAGCAATAAAAAATGGGGCCATTAATTGACTTTATCTACTCATATTTGTTTTATATAAGAGGAAGCTTACAACTTAAGGAATTTTAGGAGGCTATTTTTAACAGTAGCATATAGAACTGACAGTCACAACTAATGAGTAAATTGATTTATTTGTCACTATAAAACCTGATCAGAAGAAAAATTGGGTATACTCCTGAAAAGTAAGTGATCAGAATGAGAAAAAACTAGAGGCATAAAGACATTCCTATGAAATTGGGAATGAAGAGGAGGAAGATGAAGAGAATACTGAAATACACAATGGTAGTGAGAAAATATCATAACTGAGAATGTGTGTTGAAATTCATTTACACTAGGCCTACTGGTGGACATATCGCTACTGATTTAGGGTTGTCATTTTCTCTAAGATTTTTACATGTATTCTCTGAAAATTCTCTTTTTCTTCCCATAACAATATATTTTCTTTTTTCTTTTTTTTTTTTGAGTTGGAGTCTCACTCTGTCGCCCAGACTGGAGTGCAGTGGCACGCTCCCGGTCACCGCAGCCTCGACCTGCTGGGCTCTGGTGATCCTTCCACCAGCCTTTCAAGTAGCTGGAACTACAGGTGCGTGCTATCACACCTGGCTAATTTTTTGATTTATTGTAGAGATGAAGTCTCGCCAAGTTGCCCAGGTGGGTCTTGAACACGCGGGCTCAGGCAATTCACTCACCTCGGCCTCCCAAAGCGCAGGATTACAAGTTGAGCCACTAAGCCTGGCAATATATTTTCAATTGGTCAAAAATAGTGGTCAAAATCTAGTCTTTAGTCGATTTTCCTAGACTAAATCTGTTATATAAGATGCAATTATTCATTCTGCTAGATGGAAACCTAAAGAAACCAAAGCTATTACATTATGCTATCATGTTTTATTTTTAAATGCATTAGAAAGTACTACATGTTAAGTATCCCTAACCTGAAAAATCTGAAATCCGAAATGCTCTGAAATGCGAAAAAAATCTAAAATCCTAAGCACTTCAGACCCCAAGCATTTCAGATAGGGGATACTTAACATATTAAACTATGTGGTTTAATATACTTTATTTTGCCAGTACTGATTTATACATAGTACCATGTAGATTAAATTAGTAACACTTATCAAAAAGTATAGGACCTGAGATATCATCTCACAACTGTTAGGATGGCGATCATAAAAAATACAAGAGATAGTAAGTATTGGCAAAAATGTAGAAAAAAGGGAACCCTTGTATACTGTTGGTGGTAATGTAAATTGCTACAACGATTATGGGTAACAGTATGGAGGGTCCAAAAAAATTTTTAAATGGAACTATCATACGATCCAGCAACCCTGCTCCTGGGTCTATATTCAAAGGAAATGAAATCAGTATCTCAATGAGATATCTGCAGTCTCACGTTCACTGCAGCATTATTCATTGCAGTCAAGATTTGGAAACAACCTAAATGTCCCTCAATGAAAGAATGGATTTAAAAAAATGGAATTAATCAGGCTTAAAATATCTTTAAAAATGCCATTTGTGACAATACAGATAAACCTGGGGGACATTATGCTCAGTGAAACAAGCCAGACATAGAAAGGAAAATACATGATATAATTTGTAGGTAAAATCCAAAAAAGTCAAATTCATAGAAGCAGAGAGCAGAATGGTGGTTGCCAGGGACAGAAGGTAGGCAAAATGGGGAAATGTTAATCAAAGGGTATAAAATTTCAGTTACACAGGAAGAATACGTTTTGAAGATCTAATGTACAGCATGAAGACTACAGTTAATAATACTGTATTGTATACCTAACATTTGCAGAGAGTAGATCTTAAGTGATCTCAAAACAAAATAAAGTAACTATATAAAGAGATGGATATGTTAATTAGCTTGACTATAGAAATCAGTTCGCCATGTATATGTATAAAAAAACATGTTGTACACCTTAATATATACAACTTTAATTTAAAAATAGGACTGAATTTACCTGTTGATCTGAATCTGCTTTTAGTACAGATCTATCTGTAATCAGGATGGCCCTGGAGATCTGCCTGTAATGCACAAAACAGTAAAGCATGATTCAGATTCCATGGAGTAGTTTTATATATATATACACACACACACACACACAAAAACACACACACATATATATATATATAACCACAGAAGGCATGTTGAAAAGATTTGAGTCAGGATAACAGTGGCATCTCCCAAAACCAAGTGAACCTTGGCTTTAATCTTTTCTTGGCTGAAGAACGAAGGATGTGTGACCTACAGACAAACCCTAGCTAAAGCAAAGGAGTTGAAAATTATGATAAGATCCTCAAAAACCAAAACGTATAAGAGGAGTAAGATCCCAAACATATTTTTGGTTTGGTATACAGTTGCATGTTACTTAAAGAATACAATCATAGAAACATCAATACAACCGCCCAGCTAAATTTTCCTAACTTTCTCCTTCCCTTGGCTAGCCAGTTGAGTGGTGCCTTACCTGTATTGCACACGTGAACATGTACTCTCAGACAAGTAACTGTCCTCCACAAGGAAATGCTTAGACATTATTCTCTGACCAAAGTGATCTATGATCGCTTTACATCTATAGAAAATAAGCATATAAAAAAATGTTCACATTAATGATTGAATAATTGAGAAAATAAACATAATCGGGTAACAATTTTGAATCTAAAACCAAATTCTTGCAAAGATTAAAGAATTGCCCACAATTCCACATTTTCTGATACAAAACTGATACTAAATTACATAATATATATTCCTGTTGCTATTTTGAGGTCTTTTAAACTATAAAATAAATGTAGAATACAACTCTAACATTTATTTATTTTGAATGTCATTAGTAAGTAGAATGAAGTTAGGACCAGTATTATGGTATAATTATAAGCTTTCCTCATATTTAGGAACACTTTTTCTTTGTTTGGAAAACAGGCTCTTACTCACTCATGCGCTCTCTATCTCTCTTTAACAGCTCAAAGAAAAGTAAAAGAGAAAAGTTGATTAAATATCTTGTTATATCCTTCATAATCTGTAAAAGCCACTAAAGTCTTTTTGTTTTTCTGTTAAGTATTGCTTTCTCTTTTGTTTGAGAATAGCTATCTGGTCACATGTTTGATGATGTTTTCAACAAAACAAAACAAAAACAGAAAACAAAAACCCAAACAACAAAAAACCCAGATAGAGTTTCTTTTAATATCTGTTTCCACTTCAAAGGATGATCATAGAAAGATTTCTTTCAAGTGCTGTCACCAAATAAGGCAAACACTTATGCATGGACATTATCAGGTCTCTGTCATCTGATATGTGTTGGGACAATGAATCATATAGACCTCCATTGACCTTCTTTCAATGTGTCTAGATAAAAGGATGAAAATTAGAATCCATCTCCTTGCAGTGCCACAAGTTATAAATGTACTTTATAGGGCTCATTATCCAAACTAATGGACTAAGGGTGACATCCTTGAAATGGACTTACCAGTACTGACAAAGCCAGTATGCAATATTTTAGGAACTATATGCAAATGACTGTGTATTTGCTATATCTTTTTAATATGGAAATATCAATTTACTTTTGTCACAGCTTCTCCTTTTGAAGCTAGAATTATTTTACTAGACATACACTTATATGTTGTTGCCTCTCAGAAAATGCAAGCAAATAATTTCAAACTCATACCATATTTTAATATATATGTTCAGTCATTGAAAAATAAACCAAATAAGTGCTATTTACCAGGCATAAAAGGATTAAAAATAAAATTACTAACAACCAAGACAACAGTAAGAGGAATTTAATTTGCATTTCCTAAGGGCAGATGTTGAAATTCTGATATTCTTGAATAAATGGCATACAACTGTTTTCAGGATAGACTATGGTGTCTAGTGATGTTATATATACATATTTTAACCAAATAACTACATCGTAACATAACATTTGTTATATTGCATTAATATTTATGTGATTACAATCTTACCCCACATCTTTAAAATATAAAAAAAATTTTAAGTAAAAAGTATATATATTTATGTGATTTTTCCTATCTCATCTCTACTTCCTTTTCTCCACTTCTGTCTCTATCCATACCTCTTCACATTTCATAAACTAGAGTTCTTAACTTATAAAATACTTAACTAAATAGATACAAAGTATTTATACCTAAATATTTTCCAAAATAATTATATAAAAACTGAAAAGGAAGGTTATTTACTCAGTCTCCTATTTTAAAATATTCATATACCATTTGAAACACAAAGTACTTCAGGCAATGAATGGAGAAGAGGAAGCGGCAATCTGCCATTAAACACTGATCCCTATTTGTCCTGTAACCACTGACAAGACTTTTTCTTACCTTTAATTCAGAGACTATGGGAAGTCAAGAGGGAATAACTAGGCAGAAAAAGGGATGTGTTAATTGCTTTATATCTTGATAGAGGCTTGAGTTATATAGATTTATCATTTATTAAAACTCATTTAAGGAGCAATTAAGATTTGAATACTTCACTGTACATAAATTTTATATCAAAAGAAAAACACTAAAATATTGAACTCTAGCTAATGATATGCATGCTAATGTGACTAATAAAAATATAATTCCTATAGAATACAAAAGTACAGCTTATTTTTATATTATAAGAAATGTATTTAAAAGTTAAAAAATGATATGCATGGTAAAGTGTCTAGGGAGTTGCTGATATCTCCAATTTACCATGAAATGCATAAAAAGATGAATCAATAGATGGATAGAAGGATGAATATTTGGGTAGATATATGATTAAGTGTATACTAAAATGCTGATATAAAATGGCAGGGGGTGGATGTTAGTAATAAATCCTGTACTTGAGTGTAAGTCTTTGCAAAGGGTTCCTATTTAAATAAATTATATAATTAAACCTGGCCCTCAAGTTTGTCGAGACCTCCATGATATGTATGCTTCCAAACACTAACTGGGCTGCTTTGGTGGTAGCCACATCTTTAGTGAAAGGTAGACATTGTTTTCAGAAGTTATACCATTAGAAACAACTACTGGGGAATTACTCAAAAAGGAAGTATGGGTATGTGAGGATTAGGGAGCTCAACCATACAATAGCAAGATACTAAATAATGTGTCTATTTATGCTGAAAAGCTTCTAATGAAACAGTGATTCTCAAAGGAGGAGGAGGAGGAGGAGGAGGAAGCAAATCAGAATCACACCTGGGGGACTTTTTCAAACTATAAGTACCCCTGGAGATTCTGATAAGCTCCCAAATCCCAAGAAAGAATCACTGTGAAGTGTGCCACTGCTACTGTTGTATCTTTATATTGTCTTAGGTGGAGAAAAGTCAAAGGCTATTGGTACAGAGAAAATGTTTGATTTTACAGAAACTGGTGATTGTTATATATGCCAAAATCTCAGTCTGGTAGATGATGATAACATGACTCACCTGATAAAAGCAGTCCAAACCAAGGCATGTTTAAACAAGTGATAAGATTTGTTTTCCCCTCAGATACTTGACCTACTGTCATATAACCAGCCTAATTGGAAGAACAATGAATAAAAGAATATTGATTTGGGACCTAGATTTAGTCTTTGTATTATAAAGACTAATATATAAAAAAGATGACATTTAAGTAATGGAAAATAGGAAAACGAAACAGTACTGCCAGAGACATTGAAGCACCCTTCTGCCCACCCCTCCCACATAAACATGAGGAAGCCATTAAAGATTAATAGCATTTAGTTGAGGAACTTGCTGAGCCTCATAAATAGTACATTGAGGAGGAACATCATAGGAGTCCCCAGTTATAGGGACACAATGACCAAGCTGATCACAAGAATCACTGAAACCAGACAGAATATTCCTAGAGCTAAGCTTCCCAAATCAACAAATCACAACAATTATTCAGTTCTTCAGTTTAATGCTAAGAGGGTATAAACAGCAAAACAATGTTAAGGAAGAAAACACTGAGCAAGATAAATACTCAAAATCTAGAATTTGGCCCAGAAGAGAAAAATAACATTAAAACAGGTATCCAGTCTCTATAATCTTCAGAATAAATAGCTCACCTAATTGCATAGCAAAGAAAGCAGAAATCACACATGAAATAATTAAAAGAAAAATATCTTAAGGAAATTAGAACATTCCCAGTCATTGAAGGAAACAAAATAATTTTCCCTAAATCACTACACCTTTTTGAGCTTTCTCAAACACATTAATTCAAATGCCACCTCATCTATGAAACCATTGCAAAATGCTTCCCACTCATTTGCCTTGGGTGAAAATATACTCCAGTAGTTTTAAACACCATTAACAAGTAGAAAACTCTAAATCTATGATTTTCTGCTCTGACTTCTCCTAAACTCTGCATCCATATTTTTAACTGTCTAGTATTTATTTATTTTTGTATATACTTCAAATCCACTTTCAATAAATATTTAATTGACAAATATCAAGGTGTACAACATTATGATTTTATAACATATACAATGTGTAATGATTAGCAGACAAATTAACACATCCATCACCACTTACAGTTACCATTTGTGAGGCGGGGAGGGGGTGAGGATACTTAAAACCTGCTCTTATCAAACTGAAATTAAACAATACAGTATTATTAACAAAACCCTTTTTAAAAGCAGCATGCCCCAAATTGAATTTATAATGGCTCACCTGTTCCAACCAGCAGAGTTTCCCTACCTTAAATCTTTCTTCTTATGTCTAATCTGCTACTACATTTTTATTTTGCCTTATAAATAGTTGCTGAAACTACTTCTCTCCATCTCCACTGACATTGCTTTAGACTCTTATTATGTCTAATAAGACCATACACTGTTAGCAAATTGGTAGTTCAATTGTTCAACATAAACATATGGCATAACAAGCACGTGCTGAGCACTGTTCTAAGAAGAAAAAATAAAAATGCCTTGTTCTACAGCAGCTCCTAATATAATGAAGGTTCAGACACAGGCAATGTGAAAACAATGACAAAGTCCAGTGAAAAGAGATAAGGACAAGGCACTGTAGAGTACTAAGCAGAGGTCACTAACTCACCTTAGGGTGGAGTGTCAGGGAATGTTTTTGGAGGAACTGACACATTTGCTGCCTTTAAAGTATCAAATACAGTTAAAGCAAGCAAATAAGGAGGCCATCTCAGGTATAAGAGCAGAATTTGCAGGGAAACAGATGCGAGTAAGACAGGAGCAAGGACAGAGATCCCTGAGCAGTTCAGTATTTTCTGACTATAAAATAGAAAGAAAGAAGGGAAGAGAGACGAGGCTAGAGAAGCAGGCAGAGGCTAGACTGCAGTTTTCTGTGTCATGTGAAAGGGTTTTAGACTTTATTCTGTGGTAATATAAAGCCACTGAGGCTTTTTAAATAGGGAGGGAGAGAGCCAGACCTGAATACTAAACAGATATCAATGTGCAATTATCTTCTTAATTTTTAAAAAGCTGGAATGGCAGTTATGGCTTTATTCTTATCCTTATTTATTTATTTTTTGAGTTGGGGTCTCACTCTGTTGCCTAGGCTGGAGTGCAGTGGCACCATCATGGCTCATTGCAGCCTCAACTTCTTGGGCTCAGGTGATCCTTCCACCTCAGCCTCCTGAGGAGCTGAGACTACAGGCGCACACCATCATGCCCAGCTTATTTTTTGGTTTTTTTTTGTAGAGACTAGGTGTCGCTATGTTGCCTAGGCAAGTTTCGAACTCCTGGGCTCAAGCAATCCTTCTATCTCGGCCTCCCAAATTGCTGGGATTACAGGCATGAGCCTCCACACTCAACTTTACCTTGTTAATTTATTTGTTCTGTAATATCCCCCAGGAGACTATACACTTCATGAGAAAAAATACTCTGATTACCTTTTACTCTGCTGTATTCTCAGTGCCTGGCACACAGAAAACAACTAACACTTGTTGCATGGATGGGTGAAAGGATGGATAGATAATTGAATTATGCTGTACATGTGAACAGTACAGAGACGAGGGGAAAAACATACAGAATCTCTGATTTAGGAGGTATAGAATAGATTTCCATCATAGAACTTTTTCCAAATCATAGCCAGAATTACCAAATTAAAAGTAGCAAATCTAATTTCATTTAAAATTACTACTAATTATAGTGCAAACTCCTTAGCACAGCATAGAAGGATCCTCACAATATGTTTCACTCCACTGGATTCTAAGTCTTCGATTATATTAGCAATTGCTACTAGCTAACATATATTGAGATCTTACAATGTGTAACAAGTGGTTTTACAAGCTTTATCTGTTCAGTTAATACTCATAATAACCCTCCAAGGTAGGTACTGTCAATTGGTCTACTTTCTAGATAAAGAAACTGGGTCACAGAGAAGTCAAATGACTTGCTCAAGTTCACAAAGCTAGTGACAAAGTCAGGATCCGAATCCCACCTACCTGACTTTAGAGATGAACTCTTTAGTGCAGTCTCTTTGTACACAAGGGCAGGGTCTATGTTTTATTGCCTTTATCCCCATAGCTAGCATGGGGTTTGGTCGATGTTAAATATCTAGAATATGGTCACTACCTTTTATAAGCAGAACACACTAAAATCAGGGCTTCAGCAATAACAAATGGTATTAAGAGTCACTCATTTCACACTAGGTCTAACATATTACTCGTTACTAACTTCCAATATCTGGAAAAGGCATAGCTTTTCCTGACATCAGAAAAAAAAGACATCTGCAAGATACAGTCATAGCATGGAATCTAGTAAGTGACACAACTAACGTATACAGGGAATGCTAGCTGAAGTAATTAGGGTTACAGGCATATCTGGTTCAAGGTCATCTCTACCTTGCCCAAATGTCATATACTATACTACTAACTGGCCAACCTAATTTTAAAAAGTTTTACCTGGTCAGCATAGCTGTTGAACAAGAACATTCATTGTTTCCGAAAACAGTCAACAGAAGGGTACAGTATTAGAATTTAGTGAAATGGTATGGGAAAGAATCACTATATATACCTACATCTTCTTAAATTAAGAAAGCAGAGTCAACGAATTAAACAGAAATGGAAAATAAGATCTAGCTGAAAATAGGCACACATTTGGTTACATATTCCATATACCATGGTTTCATGTATCTCTTCAATGCCCTATTTCTTCTCTTAAAGTTTGTACAGTAGCTTGATGTATAATCATATTAAACTCAATGCTATGATCATCTAGGCCTCTAATAGATTTCCAAAATGAAAGGTGAAGCAGAAAGCACAAAAAAGGCTATAATCAGTGTTTAATCATCATTCAATTACAAGGGAAACTTCCCCAAAACCCAGAATTATCTTTTGGATAATTGGTACATGTTCCAGGAACCCATCGGCATCAGTGTATCAACCAGCTAGTGCTGCTGTGAGAGGGTACATTCAACTTCAGTTAATTTTTTTTCGGAGGTACTTTCAACATGTTTGCCTATTTCATGCTAGGTGCTTTATGAGCACACCTGCCCACTCCACAATGAGCAGTTGCAGTTTTTGCCCCAAAACAGCATGAGCCCCTCCTTATACACCCAGTCTAGTCCCATGTGACTTTTTTCTTTGTTCCCTGGATGAAGAAAGTCCTCAAAGGGAAACATGTAGCCAACGTGAAAGAGATGAAACAAAAAATGGCAAAAGTACTAAAAGGCATCAAAATTGCCAAGTTAAAAAACTGTTTTAAGCAGTAGAAAAGGCATCTTGACAGATGTGTTGCATCAAACTGAGAGTACTTTGAAGGTGACTGAGGTTTAAACATGTAAAACTACATAATTTTTTATAAAAAAACTTCGGGTTTTTTGGGTCCCCCCTTGTATTTGACTCAAAGTTACTGAGCATAATGAGTACTAAGAACTTGCCTTGGTTCTAGAGACATAATAGTGAGACCTTGTCTTTTCTTACAGAGAACTTATCAAATAATCATACAAGGGGATCTGACAGGGGCAAGGAGGAGGGGTGGGCATAGGGTTCTGATCTAGTCTGAACTAGTTAGAACTTCAACCTGAAGTATGAGTAGCTCTTAACTACACTAAAAGGGAACAGGTATGTCAAGTGTTCTACACAGAAAACTAGGGAAAGAAAAACAAACTAAAACCATAAGGGGACAAATATAAATCTCTGCATTTTCCTTAGTTAATATTATGATAATACTTAGAATAAACAGTTGTCTAAGTCAACCTGGACTCCTTCAAAAGAAATGTATGTTGGATATACACCCAACTATAACGTCAAGGTTTTTCCCTCAAAATAAATAAATAAAATCCCCCACTTTATATTTAGGTCTCCTATTACTGGTATCTCTCTCAATTATTTGGTTTTGAATGACAAAATGTTTGAGAAAAATACATTAACCTAAGCTAACTTTAATCAATGCTAGCTTTAGAAATTTATAGAGACTATTTGATCTGATAGAATAGATTTTTTAAAGCAAAAATTAATATAGATATGGTAATTAATGTTGGAGGTATGAATTTATAATTTTGAAGCATTGCTTGTCTCAAAATTTTTAAAGTTCACTTAAGCAATTCACTATAGTGATAATGCTACTGATATCAGGAATATTACAAATGCATGTCAAATTTTAAAAACTGTCCTAATACAGAAATACATAATTATGACTTGAAGTAAATTTTCTAGTAAGAAAATCATATACAGAATAAAAAGTGGTTGTATCTTTTAAAAAACAAAAAACAAGATGGACAAGAAGATGACATCAGAATTGGGGTTCTGCTAATAGAATAAATAGCCTAAGTAGACACACAGACCTGATGCTATTTAATTTATATTCACAAAAGTAGATACCTACAAGGTGTCCAACATTTTAAACATTTCTTACTGGGACTGAAGATTACTCACTATGTGAGTAATGGCTTACATTTGGGCTTATAAAATATTTTAAGGTCACTCATTTCTAAATATTAAGTTAAAACTAATAGTACTTTTCAAGAATGCTAAATAACTTAACCAAAGCATGTTAGATCTGAAAAGAAACTCAGAGATTCCTGCAGAGTCCATGTCACTCATCTTACAGATAAAGGAACAGGCCAAGAGAAAAGGATTTGCCCACTGTCATTCATGACACTGATAGAATTCCAAGTCATCGCTCACCCCAGGACTAACCGACCTTTATTCATGACTTAGCTGTTAAACAACAAATGCTATGTTTAAGATCTTTCTATGAAGCTATAAAATAAATTAGAAGCAGTGTGCCTGCTATTTAAAATTCATATTTGATTGCCTATATATCTGCCAGGTTCATCTTGATTAGGCCTTAGAATGAATTAAGACCTGGAACTCCCAGTTTATTATGGAG
The DNA here is from genome assembly GCF_000164805.1 of Carlito syrichta. Taxonomy (NCBI): domain Eukaryota; kingdom Metazoa; phylum Chordata; class Mammalia; order Primates; family Tarsiidae; genus Carlito; species Carlito syrichta. The sequence goes on from NW_007249373.1 coordinate 21,565, forward strand.
TACAGTACCTTTCGCTAAATCCTCAACTTTACCTTACAGATCAGTGTTTTTCAGTGTCATCTAAGGACTTCCTATATTAGAATCACTTGGGTGTTTCTTAAAACTGCAGATTCCCTGACTCCACCCTAAGCATATTACTCAATATCACTCTCCAAGGGCAAGGAGAAGAAATCTGCATTTTTTTTACAAGCTTACCTGTAATTCTTAGGCACTTGAAAGTTTGAAAACTACCATTCTAGAGAATCTTTTGGTCTATAGACCTTTACAGCCCTCAGCTATCTGTTGCACCTGGCATCCGCACCAGATCATAAAAACATTCCAATGTTCAGAGTATGTCATAAAAACATAAAAAGCCAAAGGTAAGGTAAACATAGCCTTAGTTCAACAAATGCAATTATTGTACTAGCATATCCACTTTTTAAAAACAAATATGGGCAAAACAAATTATTAATGTCACTGAGGGTAACACGTGAAACTGGAATGGGGCCCAAAAAAGGTTAAAAGGATCTAAGTAAATAAGCACAAAACAAGCAATTCATTATCTGACTCCCTGTCATGGGAACATTATCATGCTTCAAAATGAATGCATAAGGAAAAACGACTTGGTTTATACATCCTTAAAAACAGTTATCTAAGAGATATAGGTCAATAGATGCTTGAGAGCATGTAAAAATCACATACACACACACACACACACACACACACACACACACACTAATTTAAATAGCTTCTAACACTTGATCCAGTCGCCCCGTTTAACTTTCAGTGTAAAACTTAGAAAATGTATAATTAATATTTTATGTATTATATTTCAGGCAAGTGCTTAACTTAGTAACCAATCAAAAATCCTAGAAAAATGTAATTTAAATACAAAATACACAGATAAACAGATGGTGCTTGGTTTATTTTAAAAAAAGGTAAATTTTTATTTTAATGTTAAGCCATCCTGTAGGCCTGAATACTATTGTAAAAGAATTTATCCTCAGATAAGAGGGCAGCATAGTTTATGATAATCTACCTAAAAACTCATTAAAGTCTTTTCTTGGAGTGACATGCATTATCAGGAGAGATTAATCTGATGAGTCTTCAGGTGAGCTCCATTTTTAAAACTGCAATAACAGAGGGCTTTGTTGTCATCTGATGAAAATCAATTAGAGGAGGTAAGGCCACAAGGAAAACTAGCATCACTCATCACCCACCCCAGGCAACTGAAATGATCTGTCTTCCAAGCCTGGATGATCAGGAGCTATTCATATTCCAGGGAAATTAATTTAGTTTCTATAGTCTGAACTCACTTTTCTTGTTCTGGAGGACCTAAACACAAATTACTTTTAATCAAGGTTGATATATTATTAACACCAAGTAGAATCTTTCAAGAATCTTTTTTTTTTTTTTTTTAAATCTACTTCAGCATTTTTCATCTGGGTTTTTGGTATAAATACATCATCCTTACTTTTTGGATTCTTTGTCCACTACAAGGCACTGTACAGAATGGCGAAGACAATAGATTCCACCAAACACAGCACACATCCTAGAAAGGAAAATGAGAATTGGGATAAATGGGTTGAAAATTAAAGTAACAGTATTTTCTTTCAAGTATTTTATATTTAATAATTTGTGTTACATAAAAGGAATTTTGATAATTTATTATTTTCTCTATCATGGTATTAGGAATCTCATAGAGGTAAGATTAATAATACCTTGACACAGCAGAGGTGCTACTGCTAATAACAATGTTGATGTGGGGAATTGTGACAAAGCTTAAAGTGTCCCTAAGCAAGAGTCAACTATCCCCCCAAAACCAGCTCCTGCCTACCTAAGGTACACAAACCACAAATAGCCTCAAGAGGTGATGTATGTATGAGACACTTGACAGAGTGTGTTAAATGTTAAGGGAGAACCAAGTGTTAAGGGAGAAGTATTACGGGAGAACCAAGCAGGGAAGACTCTGGGAGACACTGGTGATTTTACTTACCATAAAAGTAAAATCTTCAGTAGCCATAACTAAACTGAGAATTGAAAACTAGAACAATAAGCATATGCGTTAATGCAGTAGAAGCTCAAAAGAGTTTGCTTATCTGAGCAGTAATCTAAGCACTTAGATTTTAATGCCCATATAGGGAGGGGAGAGGCTTTAAGATAAAAACAAGACAAGAAGTAGAAAAGGAGATGTTATCTTGTTAACATCTAGATCCTTAGAGGGCTACACTTCAGTTAAAGGGTGATCTAAGAAAGAAGTCCACTTACTAAGAGGGAGAAAAAACAAACAAACAAAAACATTTATATTAAGCCCAGACGTAGGAAGATTACACCTCTTTTATAACCAGTGGTCTGATCTCATACATATTGGCGGTTTATACCACTACATGATCCTAAAAACCCTAAACAATAAAATATCATAAGAAATGACTGTGGGTCAGTGAGTAGTACCCCTGGAGACTTGATTTTTTTTCAAAATTTTACACTCAGGGAGTACACATGTGTATTTGTTACACAGACATACTGTTTAGTGGTGAGGATTGGGTCTAGGTGGCCCATTCCCCAGATAGTGAAAATTGTGCCCCATAGGTCGTTTCTGAACCCAAACCCCCTTCCCCACTCCTCCCTTATTGGTGTCCCCAGTGTCTATTACTTCCATCTCTGTGACCATTCAGCTCCCACACATGCGGCATTTGGTTTTCTGTTTCTGAGCCAGTTTACTTATGATGATGATCTCCAGCTCCATCCATGTTGCTCCAAAAGACAGGATTTCATTCTTTTTTTATGGCTGCATAGTATCCCATGGTGTATATATACCACATTTCCATTATTCACTGATTGGTTGATGGTCATTTAGATTGATTCCACATCTTTGCAAGTGTGAATTGTGCTGTCAAGAACATGTGGGTAAGGTGCCTTTTTCATATAACAATCTCTGTTCTTTAGGGTAGATACCTAGTAGTGGGACTGCTGGCTCAAATTGTAGATCCACTTTTAGTTCTTTTAGTAATCTCCATACCACTTTCTATACAGGTTATACTAATTTATACTACCACCAAAAGTGTATAAGTGTTCTATTTTCATAGACATTACTCAGAAGAAGATACAAAAATGGCCTACAAACATTTGAAAAAAATGCTCAGCATCACTCATAGGGATATGCAAATTAAAACTATGAGATACTACCTAATACTAGTCACAATGACCATTACTAAAAAAATCAAAAAACAACAGATGTTGGTGTGGATGTGGAGAAAAGTAAACAATTGTTAAAGCTGTCTGGTGAGACTGACACAGAGTCACTTGATGATGGGTTTATAACCTAAAATTATGAAACACATTTAAAACTGTATCTTATTTTGACTGAGTATTAGCAGACAAACACACAGCAGGGTTTTTTTAATGTTTTTTATTTTAAAGATATGGGGTATGATTCAGAATTCGGCATAAAAGCGGTCATCTTATAGGTAAAGTTTGGGCCTCCCTTTGGTCCCCACTTCACATGATTTGAGATCAGGTATCCTTATTGGTGTTGTGTCCCACATACCCCAGCAGTATCCTGCTACTGCCAATCCTTTTCACATAGTATTAAGGTAAATGTTCAGGGCCTGTTTATGAGTGAGAACATGTGGTACTCTGTTCTTTGTTTCTGTGAGAGAGCACTGAGTATGACTGATTCTAAAACAAACATCAAAATTAAATGTCCCAAAACTTTATTCAGATAGAAGTATCAGATGGCGATTATAAAATCATCATACTTAAGACAAATGAATTAAAAAAGAAAAAACCGTAAGAAATGAAGATGAAATTTCCAGAAAGAAGACTGTGGTAGGATGAATAATGACCCCCCATTGTAATGGAAACTGGCAAAGCAAGACCATCAAAACCCTAACTTCAGCAGAAGAATTCAGATGACCAAAATAAAAGCCCAAATCCAGGACATAGAAAACAAAAAGATAATACAAAAAAAAACAGCAAAGCAAAAAGCAGGTTCTTTGAAAGGATAAAAAAGATAGATAGTTCCCTAGCTAGACTGACCAAGAAAAAGCCCAAATAAACACAATCAGGAACACAAAAGATGAAGTCACAACTGACCCTAGGGAAATACAAAAGATCATCAGAGACTACTATGTACACTTGTATGGCAACAAACTTGAAAACCTAAAGAAAATGAAGGACTTTCTGATATCACACAACCTCCCTAGGTTGAAACAAAAAAAAATCAAGACCCTAAATAGACCAATAACAATCAAGGAAATTACCTACAACAAAAAAGTCCTGGACTAGATGGCTTTCAAGCAGAATGCTACAAGACATACAAGAGGGACTGATACCAATTCTTTTGAAAGTATTCCAGGCAATTGAGAAAGGTGGAACTCTCCCCAAATCACTTATGAAGCTAACATCACATTGATACAAAAGCCAGGCAAAGACCCAACAAAGAAAGAGAACTACAGGACATTATCTTTGATGAACATAGGTGCTAAAATTCTCAACAAGATCCTAGCAAAACAGATTCAACAACACATCTCAAAAATCAACCATCATGACCAAGTAGGCTTCATCCCCAGGAGGCAAGGCTGGTTCAACACATATAAGACCATAAATGTAAATAAATACATCAACAGACGTAAAAACAAAAACCACATGATTATATCATTAGATGCAGAAAAAGCTTTTGCTAAAATCCAGCACCGCGTCTTGATAAAAACCCTCAAACATCTAGGCATAGAGTAAGAGCCATCTTGAGAAACCATAACCACCATACACTTAAACAGACAAAAACCATTTCCCCTGAAAACTGAAGACAAGGATGCCCACTCTCACCACTCCTGTTCAATATAGTTTTGGAAGTCCTAGCTAGAGCAATCAGAGAAGAGAAGGTGATCAGGGGTATCCAAAAAGGAAATGAGAAGTCAAGTTATCTCTCTTTGCAGAAGACATGATTGCATATCTTGAAAACTCAAGAAAATCTGTCAAAAACTTCCTTGCACTGATAAAGGACTTTGGAAAAGTCTCAGGGTATAAAATAAATGTACAAAAGACAATCGCATTTCTTTACACCAATAATAAACAGAAACTCAAATAAAAAGCACAATTCCATTCACAATAGTCACAAAATAATGAAATACCTTGGCATTTTCCTGACCAGAGATGTGAAAGACCTTTACAATGAAAACTACAAAACACTGCTTAAAGAAATCAAAGATGACACAAACAAGCGGAAAAATATCCCATGCTCATGGACTGGAAGAATCAACATTTTTAAGATGTCCATCCTACCTAAGGCAATCTACAGGTTTAACACAATGTCCAACAAATTACCAGCAACATTCTTCTCAGATCTAGAAAAAAACAATACAAGAATTCATATGGAAACATGAATGACCAAAAATAGCCAAAACAATCCTCAGCAAAAAAAAAACAAAGCAAGAGGTATCACACTCCCAGGCCTTAAACTTTATTATAAAGCTACAATAATCAAAACAGCCTGATATTGGTACAAGAACAGGTATATATACCAATGGAATAGAATTGAGATTCCAGAAGCAAAACCTCAATTTCTCAACCAACTCATCTTCGACAAAGCCTCCACCACCCACTACTGGGGAGAAGAGAACTATTCAGTAAATGGTGCTGGGAAAACTGGCTGACCACATGCAGAAGATTGAAACAGAACCCCTACCTATCCCCATACACAAAAATTAACTCTAAATGGATCACAGACCTAAATGTAAAACCTCAAACTATAAGAACCTTAAAAAATGCAGGAGAAACTCTTACAGAAGTTGGAACTGGCAGCCAATTCCTGATCAAAACCCAAAGTGTCCATGGCATAAGAGATAAGATAGGCAAGTGTGACTTCATTAAACTGACAAGTTTCTGCAAAGCCAAAGAAACCATCAAGAGAGCACGAAGACAGCCCATAGGCTGGGAACAAATATTTGCCAACTCTATGTCTGACAAAGGCCTAACATTAAGCATCTACAAGGAACTCAAACATGCTGAAAAGAAAAAAAACAAACAGCCCCATTATAAAGTGGGCAAAAGACATGAATAGACACTTCTCAAAAGAAGACATACGAGCACCCAACAGATACATGAAAAAATGTTCAGCCTCACTGGTCATCAAGGAGATGCAAATTAAAACTATACTGAGATACCATCTAACTCCAGTCAGAATGGCCATCATTAATAACTCAAAAAATAACAGATGCTGGAGAGAATGTGGCTAAAAGGGAACACTTCTACACTGTTGGTGGGAGTGTAAGCTAGTACAGCCTCTGTGGAAATCAGTGTGGCGATTCCTAAAAGTTCTAAAAAATTGACCTTCCATATGACCCCACAATCCCCCTACTGGTAATATACCCGGAAGAATTCATATCACTCTATAAAAAAGATAACTGCACATGTATGTTTATCACAGCATTGTTCACAATAGCAAGAACATGGAACCAAACGTGCTGCCCATCAAAAGAGGAATGGATAAAAAAAATGTACATATACACAATGGAATGTTACATAGCCATAAAGAAGAACAAAATCATGAACTTCTCAGCAACCTGGATGGAATTAGAGTTTATTATATTGAGTGATCTTTCACAGAAGCAAAGATCTGAGTATCACATGTTCTCACTCATAAGTGGACCTTGAACAACTACCATAATACTATAAGAAAAGGATTGACAGTAGCAGGAATCTGCAGGGGATAGGGGGTGGCAGAGAGGTAGGACTAACAGTAGTCGATATCTGCCGGGGAAGGGGAGGTATACCTTATCAACAAGGGTACCTGCACAATGAAATTTTGTATACCTAACCCTGAATTGTACTCCACAATTTTTTTTAAAAGATGTCCAAATCCTAATTCCTACACTATGAATATATTAATTTACATGGCAAGAAGGACTTTTACAGATGTGAATAAATGAAGGATCTTAACACTGATATATTATGCTGGTGAACATAATCACAATGGTTTTCAAAAGGAGGAGGAGGTATGAAGGTCAAAGTAAGAGAAGAAGTGAAGATAGGAGCAGACATCAGAGTTATGCTATTGCTAGGGGCGGGTAGCACATGGCAAGGGACGCAGGCAGCCTCTGTCAGGTGGAAAAAGCGAGAAACAGATTCTCCCCTAGAATCCTTAGTAGGAATGTAGCACTGTCATCCCATCTTAACCTCCTGACCCTCAGGACTGTCAGATAGTACATTTGTGTTCTTTTAAGCTACTAAGTTTATTTTGGAAGTAATAGGAAACTAACAGAAAGACTCATGCATACATGGAAATGAATACAACAAAAGTGGTATTACAAACCAGTGGGGAATGAACCACTGGAAAAGTGATTTGGGGACAACAGGTTATCCATATGGGGAAAATAATTATATCCCTACTTTACACCAGATTCTAAATTTATTCCAGGTAGATGAAGAACATTAATATAAAAAGCAGAACTTTTAGAATATAGGAGAATACATGAACTTGTGTAAAGAGATTTCTTCAATAAGATGTCAACAATCACAAAGAAAAGATTGAAAAAAATGAGTACTTTAAATTATAAACATCTGGACAACAAAAGAAAGTGAAAAGACAGGCCACAGACTGGGAAACAGATGTGTAGATATATTATTAATTGCTTAAAAACAGCAGTTTGGATAATTTGGCAGTATTTAAGAGTTGATAACGCATATATCTACACTGCAGCAATTTTATTGTTAGGTACAGCTATTAAAAGAACCCTCATACATGTGTATAAAAAGATGTATATAAAAATATTTGCTGCTGTACTGTTTTAAGGTAGCATAGCATAGGGGTTAAAATGGAGAATTCTAACTGCCTAGGCTCAGATGCCAACTATTCCACCTATAAGCTGTGAGACCTTGAACAACGTATTTAGCTTCTCTGTATCGTATTTTCTTCATCTGCAAACTAAAAATGGCATTGATTAATATAGGCTTCTTCTGAAGATTTTTTTTTTTAAGATTTGGAGTGTAATTCAGGATTAGGTATACAAGTGGTCACCGTACAGGTAAAGTTTGGGTCTCCTTTTGGTCCCCACATTGCCTGGTTTGAGATCAGGTACACTTGTTGATGTTGTGTTCTCCCCACTTCCACCCCAGCAGCATCCTGCTACTGCCAATCCCTTTCTTATAGTATTATGACAATTGTTCAGGGTCCACTTATGAGTGAGAACATGTGGTACTCTGTTCTTTGTTTCTGTGATAGATCATTGAGTATGGTAGACTCTAAATCCATCTAAGTTGCTGTGAAGTCCATATGTTTGTCCTTCTTTCTTTTTGAGTTGGAGTCTCACTCTGTCGCCCAGACTGGAGTGCAGTGGCCGCTCCCGGCCACTGCAGCCTCGACCTGCTGGGCTCTGGCGATCCTTCCGCCTCAGCCTTCCAAGTAGCTGGAACTACAGGAGCACGCTATCATGACCGGCTAATTTTTGATTTATTGTGGAGATGAGGTCTCGCCAAGTTGCCCAGGCGGGTCTCGAACCCGCGGGCTCAGGCAATCCGCTCACCTCAGCCTCCCAAAGCGCTGGGATTACAGGCTGAGCCACCGAGCCAGGCATGTTTGTTCTTCTTTATGGCTGTGTAAAATTTCATTGTGTATAGGGACCACAAAGACTAAATGAATTAATATTTGTAAAGAAGTTAGACAGCATCTGGCACACAGTATTTTATGTGTTCATTAAATAAAATACACTATTTTATATACTATCACACACAACCCAAATATCCATTAAGAGGAGAATGTACAAAAGAAAATGGGGTATACTCATATGTGTAGTAAAGAATTCACTGCATGTTAAATATAACAAAATGCATTCTGTAAAATTTTTTTGAAAGACAAATGGGAAACAGGCTTTCTTTTTAATTATCCAAGATGAAAATCTTATACAGATGTGAAAATGAAGTGCAGAAGCTTCATTATGTCCCTTTATTCTGAGGTTGACTCCCAAATAGATCTGAAAAGAATATGGTATACATAAAGTAAGAGAATACATAATTAATAAAAGTGATCTAAAAAAAAGAATTTCAACATATGCAAAAACTTTATGTATACTTTATATATACATAAAGTAAGACAATACATAATTAATAAAAGTGATCTAAAAAAAAAAAAAAAGAATTTCACCATATGCAAAAACGAGGCCTGGCCTTTGAACTCATCTTCTGGGAGGTGATCTGTAAGCCCTTGGAATTTTGGAATGTCATGCCAGAAAGAAGTGCCTTTGTTTGCCTAGGGACACTGTGTTATCAGACAGTCTAACAATGATTTAGGGTTAAGGCTGGCCACACCAGATAGAATTAGTGTGGGGACTAGCTATGTCAGAAAGATCAACAGTGTGATTTAGGGTGGAAGCTTTGGGTCATGTATATCTCAGTCAAGCTCCAAAGAGGCTGGAGACTGAGATCAGAAACAAGGGCAATCAGTCATGCCTAAAGTGATAGAGCTTCAATAAAATCTCGAACATTAAGGCTCAGGTAAGCATCCTTGGTTGGTCATACTTGTGTGTATTGACACACATTAATATGTGGAAAGTAACATGGTTCTGAAACTAAACGCTGGGAGATCCCTTGTGCTCCATCCTAATCACATCTTCACTTGACTAATTTCAATCTATATTCATTCCCTGTAATAAAACTTGTGAGTGTAACAGCTTTCAATGAGTCCTGTGAGGTCTTCTAGCACATTATCGAACCTGAGGATAGTTCTATAAAACCCCTGAATTTGCAGTCGATGTCAGAACTGTGGATGGTCTTGTGGGGACTATATCCTCTAATGTGTACAGTTGTCTCACTTCTCATATCAGACAATAAAATACCATAAGCAATTTAAATGAATGAACTAATATCCCATTGATCAATATGAATGAATGTAGAAATCATAAAATCAAGTGATAGCATGTTGGGAAAGAATGCTTCCAGAGTGATATGATTTATACAAAGTTTTAAAACTTTATATATACCTGGAGTGCCAAAAAATGTTTACACATTTTAAGTGTGACATTTGCCCAAAAGATGGCATTGATCAAATGAATCCTAGTGTCACCATGCTACAGGCAGAACAGTCAAAATAGCGGAAGCACGGTTGAGCGAACGTCATGCTACACATTGCTACCATAATTCAATTCAACTTTGAAAAGTAATACATATTTAGACCTTTTAGGAATCGTCACACTGCTTTCCACAGAGGTTGCACTAGTTTATACTCTCACCAACAGCGTAGAAGTGTTCCCTTTTCGTCACACCCTCTCCAGCAGCTGTTATTTTTTGAGTTGTTGATAATTGCCATTCTGACTGGAGTTAGGTGGTATCTCAGTGTGGTTTTGATTTGCATCTCCCTGATGATTAGTGAGGTTGAACATTTCTTCATGTGTTTGTTGGATGCTCGGATGTCCTCTTTTGTGAAGTGTCTGTTCATATCTTTTGCCCATTTTGTAATGGGGTTGTTTGTTTTTTCTTTTCAGCACATTTGAGTTCCTTGT
>NW_007249373.1:32423-34209 GCF_000164805.1 Carlito syrichta
AACCTTTGTGCATGGGGATAGATAGGGGTCCTGCTTCAATCTTCTGCATGTGGTCAGCCAGTTTTCCCTACTGAATAGGTTCTCCTCTCCCCAGTGGTAGGTGGTGGAGGCCTTGTCGAAGATGAGCTGGTTGAGAAATTGAGGTTTTGCTTCTGGAATCTCAATTCTATTCCATTGATCTATATGCCTGTTCCTATACCAATACCAAGCTGTTTTGATGATTGTAGCTTTATAGTAAAGTTTGAAGTCTGGTAATGTGATACCACCTGCTTTGTTTTTTTTGCTGAGGATTGTTCTGGCTATTCTTGGACACTTGTGTTTCCATATGAATTTCTGTGTTGTTTTTTCTAGGTCTGAGAAGAATGTTGCTGGTAATTTGACGAGTATTGCATTGCATTTGTAGATTGCCTTAGGTAAGATGGACAACCTCCCGCAATCCCCCTGCTGGGAATATACCCTGAAGAACTCAAATCACTTTATCAAAAAGATACCTGCACACGTATGTTTATCGCAGCGTTGTTCACAATAGCAAGAACCTGGAAACAACAATGCTACCCATCAAAAGAGGATTGGATTAAAAAAATGTGGTACATATACACGATGGAATACTACACAGCCATAAAAAAGAACAAAATCATGAATTTCGCAGCAACATGGATGGAACTAGAGTCTATAATACTGAGTGACCTCTCACAGAAACAAAGATCCGAGTATCACATGTTCTCACTCATATAATGGACCTTGAACATCCAATGTAATACTATAAGAAAATGACTGATGGTACTGGGAAACTATGGGGGGGGATGGGATTAACAGTAGCAAATATCTGTCTGGGGATGGGGAAACACCTCTTATCAACAGGGTGCCTGAATGAAACATACTTGTACACCTAACCCTTAACTGTACCTCACAAAACCATAATATTGAAAAAGAAAAAAGAAGTATCTACACCCCTGCGTGCATTAGAGCATTTGTTAAAATGGTCAAGCTATGAAAACAACCTCAATGCTTCTAGATTCACTCTGTATTAAGAAAATACAGTATATTTACACCATAGCACAATATTCAATCATTAAAAAAAAAAAGAATCCTGCAATTTCAACCTCATGGATGAAACTGTAAGACATTGTGCTAAGTGACATGAGCCTGGCACACAAAGAAAAATACTGCATGATCTCACTCACGTGTGAAATAAAAAAAGATTACACTCATAGAGGAAGAAAGTACAATGGTGGATCAGGACCTGCAGGTGGGGGAACTGGGAGATGTTCAAAGGTAACAAAATTTCAGTTATAAGGGAGTTTTCAGGATCTAATGTATAACATAGTGACTATAGCTAATAATAACATCTTATATGCTTAAAAATTTTGCTAAAATTGTAGAAATTATGTTATGTTATTATTACAATAAATAACAAAATAAAATAAATACATAAATAAAATTATTACAAAAAATAAAAAAGAAAAAAAAGAAAAGTAATACACAGATAACATCACTTAAAATGTGTATACAAATTTTGGCACACACACAAATGCACATAAATGTATAATTTAAGGAAATTATAAACCCCAAGTTCAGGATAGTAGTTTCTCTGTGAAAGGAGGAAATAAAAGTTATATCATAGATTTCAATTGCTCAGTTTCTTTTAAAAAGCCTTCTTAGCCGGGCTCGGTGGTTCAGCCTATAATCCTGCACCTTTGGGAGGCTGAGGCGAGTGGATTGCCTGAGCCCGCGTGTTCGAGACCCACCTGGGCAGCAAGACCTCATCTCTACAATAAATCAAAAA
>NW_007249373.1:34237-38142 GCF_000164805.1 Carlito syrichta
GGAGCCCAGCAGGTCGAGGCTGCGGTGGCCGGGAGCCGCCACTGCACTCCAGTCTGGGCGAAAGAGTGAGACTACAACTCAAAAAGAAAAAAAAAAGTCTTCTTAAAGCAAATATGACAAAATGCTAAAATTTGACACAACTTTGAGTGAATGTGTATTCTTTATATTATTCTCTGTATTTTTTGAAATATTTCATAATCTAGATTATAGTAAACAATATGACTGAATGGTAAAGATAAGTGACATTCTCTAAATATGGCATATTTCTATTGTCTTTCCAAATTCAACCTCAACAACCACTATCTCCTGGCCATTCATCAAGGTTACAACCTAATACTCTGGGTACTAATTTGAGATAGAAGGGAATAGGAACAGATTAGTTTCTGTGTCTTCAAGGAGTTACCATGGACCAGGAATCACACACCATTGTTGATATTTCAAAAAAGTATCTGGTATAAGTATCTGAATTCTATTGGGTTTTTTGGCACAGATTTCACACTCAAGGAAGAGGTTGTGGGTAGACAGATTGCCCTTTGGGTACTGGTGTCATTCTTGGAAGGCATAATCATCATGCTTAACCTAGAAAAAGCTGTCAAAAAGTAATATATAGCTTTCAGAAAACTCGCTCCCAGGAACTGCCTCTATTTTATAGATTTTAGCCATATATCTAGCTTCCTCTGTTCTTGGTGACATTCTGTAGATGATATATTAATTTTTTCAGCTTTTTCAGCTGTTCTTAAATTTAACCTTCTATAGGAAAATCACAATAAAACTATGTTTGGGTTGACAGAAACAGATTTGTATTAAAAACTGCACAAGGGGTTCAGAATAAATTAGCATAAATTATAGAATACAACTCATCATTCAATCCTTAAATAAAGCCTTCCAAAATATCGAGGGCCAATTTACATTCTTGGGTCACAAGCTTGGCTCCATATCTATGGTTCATGTGTACAGTGGCTCCCTGGTATGTACAAGGGCCACAACCACCATGCCAACTCAATGATTCCTCAAAACAGTTTATCACAATGATGTCAACAGAACTTTCGATGGGAAAGCAATGGTGTTTCCTGATTAACCTTTACATATACTATAATTTAAACTAAGCTCTTAATATAACTGAACTTTTCAGTCAGAACATTCAGGCTAACAGCCCAATCTTTATTATCTGCCACTTATCTATTTAAGTAAATTCATTTAAAAACAGGTCTTTCAAATTTCAAAAAAAAGGTCTTGCTTTAAACTTTTGATTTGTAGTAAGCCTTCTTAGACTCCGTGAGATTTTTTGGATCAATCTCCTTTTTCAGCCTTCTTCTCTTGGTTTGAATAATTCTTATTTAAATTCTTGTTCCATTTTGTTGTCTAATCTTGAAAACTCAAATTGCAAATAATGTGCAGGTAAAGCAACATTCATTTTTAATCCAGACAAAAATATACTCCTCTCTGAACTTCTAACGCCCTATGTCTAGTATTATGTGAGTGTTTTTGAATACAGAAAAAAAAAAATTCCAAAACCAGGCTGGGCATGGTGGCTCATGCTTGTAATCTCAGCACTTTGAGAGGCTGAGGCGAGAGGATTGCTTGAGCCCAGGAGTTTGAGACCTGCCTAGGCAACATAGCAAGACCTTGTCCCTAAAAATAAATAAATAAAAGTATCCAAAAGTAATATCTTCAGGGAACCCTACATAACATCCCCTAGTTCCCTTTCATGGGTTGAAAAATATGTACAGAGACCATCTTCTTAGAGACACAGACATTGGTGCCATTTTCCTGCTTTTTCACATGGCTCTTGTGAAACAGCCTTTTAGCGAATACTCTTCAGCTTAGCATTCTACTATCTGTAAGCTCTCAGTGTCAACAACAAACTGGAAGGTCGATTGGAAGTGGGCTGGGAAGTTACTATGCTCACTCCACAGTTATTTATAAAAATATTAAAATAAAACAAAAAACTAAACATTGATTCTTGGGAAAGCCTACTGTAAAAATCTCCCCATGCAAGTAAGAGCTCATTTAAACCGCTCCCTTCCTTCCTTCCTGTGTTTAAATTAGATCTCTATGCATGACTGGATATTATCCCTAACTCCATGGTGAGATAATATTTATTTTTCAAGGCAGTCTTTGGTATACAATTTTATCAAAGGCTTTTTGAAAATCTAAATGTTCACTGGCTCCCCCTTGTTTACATCTTATTTACCCCTCTCAAAGGTGGCTGAGGTATAATTACCTTACAAAATAATGTTCTTTCCTCCTGTGGGTTATATGTTCAAGAATTTCACCCTTTAGCTATTTATTATAAAATTGACAGTCATGGCCAAAAAAACAGTTAGCCTTACTGCTCTGTGATTTCTGGGCTATTTCTTGAAACTATGCTACCTCTACACCTTCTCAACCCCCCAAATCAACTCGTTTCCTTGAGTTGCCCTCTCCCAAACTGAACCTCCGTTCAAGACTGTTAAATTTTAAACTGAGATGGTTCACATACAAAAGTAGCCCAGGCCTTTGTGATCCAAAATACTGTCACTTTTTTCCTTGGTTGGCATGTGCCAACTTAAATAGTGCAATAAAACAAAGGATGCTCAGGTGTGTTAGGCAAATCCTAGGAAAAGTCTTGCAAGCTCAAGGTTAATTGTACTAGCCAGGGACTGAAGGTAGGGTTTCCAGTCATGAGTCACCTAGGGTCCTCTACTTAGGCAAATACTGCTCAAATCAACCAACTAGCCACCTATTAAGAGTTCTGCACTATATTAGCTTCATAGCAAATACAAAAGTATAAGTCATGGAGTTATTTATGAGACAAAAGACATATGCATAACAATTATATGAAAATTAAAGACTAAAGCCGGGCTCAGTGGCTCAGCCTGTAATCCCGTGCCTTTGGGAGGCTGAGGTGAGTGGATTGCCTGAGCCCGCGGTTTCGAGACCCGCCTGGGCAGGTGAGACCTCATCTCTACAATAAATCAAAAAATCAGTCGGGCATGGTAGCCCATTCCTGTAACTCCGGCTACTCGGAAGGCTGAGGCGAAGGATCGCCGGAGCCCAGCAGGTCGAGGCTGCGGTGGCCGGGAGTGGCCACTGCACTCCAGTCTAGGCGACCAAGTGAGACTCCACCTCAAAAAAAAAAAAAAAAAATTAAAGACTAAACTATATAGTAGAGCCTAAAAGTATAATAAGGGAGTTCACAAAAAACAGAAGCCATCAGGATTTAGAGGAGAAGAGGTTACAGAATTTCAGAACAAGAGAAAACCTTTAAAGCAGCTAGACCAATTCTGTTATAGACCATCAAGAGGCTAAACTACTTGCCTAAAAGAATACAGATTCTAGTAGTCAGAGGTAGTGGAAGAATATCTAATGACTGGCCCAAGTCAAGCCTTGAAGAGGAAAAGGATAGATTATTGAGAGGAGGAGATTTCAGAAAGCAGAAAAATATGAGAAAAGGCAGAAAGGTATGAATACGCATGGATGCCTAAATGAATGGATGTATAAGCCAGGGAAAGACAGGAAGGAGTTGAAGGATGAATAACTATGAAATAGGGTTAAAAGGTAGGTAGAGGTATTTGGATTTGCCACTGGAAGTGACATAGTGACTTGATTAAGGAGGATAAAGGAGGATGATACTGGAAGCAGAACAGCTAGTTGACACTTGTGAGAAGAAAAATACCACTGGAAAGCTAGTGGTTTTCTTAAAGGGTGCTCAATTTATACCAGACTTCCGAGGGAGTGGATGTATGGTATAAATTTTTTTTTTTTTTTAATAATTAATCAGTATTTTTATTATAGTTTTGTGGGGTACAGTTAAGGGTTAGGTGTACAATTACGTTCCATTCAGACACCCTGTTGATAAGAGGTGTTTTCCCAGCCCCAGACAGATATTTGCTACTGTTAATCCCCTCCCCCTCCCCCCCATA
>NW_007249373.1:38566-46601 GCF_000164805.1 Carlito syrichta
CCCAGTAGGGGGATTGCAGGGTCATATGGAAGGTCAATTTTTAGAGCTTTTAGGAATCGCCACACTGCTTTCCACAGAGGTTGCACTAGTTTACACTCCCACCAGCAGTGTAGAAGTGTTCCCTTTTCACCACACCCTCTCCAGCAGCTGTTATTTTTTGAGTTGTTGATAATTGCCATTCTGACTGGAGTTAGGTGGTATCTCAGTGTGGTTTTGATTTGCATCTCCCTGATGATTAGTGAGGTTGAGCATTTCTTCATGTGTTTGTTGGCTTCTCGAATGTCTTCTTTTGTGAAGTGTCTGTTCATATCTTTTGCCCATTTTATAATGGAGTTGTTTGTTTTCTTCTTTTCAGTACGTTTCAGTTCCTTGTAGATCCAGGATGTTAAGCCTTTGTCAGACCTAGAGTTGGCAAAGACTTTTTCCCAGTCTGTAGGCTGTCTTGTATGGTATAAATTTACTACTAACTATGAGATTGATGCAATGAAGCATTTTAACATACCCATAACTTTTTAAATAAATAACTCGGTTTGGTGAAATATATCATCCTCTTACATATACAAATAAAAATTGTTTATCTATAGCAAGGAATTGCCAACTGGCAGTACCTGGGATAAATTCAATCTGTAGATACATTTTGTTTGACCTCACAATTTAAAAAAAAAAGATACCTTCACATAAATAATCTAGATCCCTGGTTTAATTGAAAAACAGGAAAATCTGGATCTGGCAACACCAGGCATGCAATTGAGACCTGTGGTTGAAAGCAGCTGCTCTCTTTTACAGGTCATCTGCTCTATGGTTCACTGTGGCCTCCACTGTTCCCTATTGTCTTCTCCCAACCCACTTTACTTTCTTTTTACGACCTGCCTGGTTCCTGTAGACATTTGAGATTATAACCTCTGTCTCAGCTGTTCACTAAGTTTTATTTCAATATTTCATGTATCTTGTCATAAATGTGTTAGAAGATATTCACGATGCTGTGCATTAAAATTTAAATTATAAATCTTCCGAAAGAAAACATCTGTTAAAGACAGAAAAATGCAATTATTAATGGAGTTGTTAGAATTCTGGGAGTATCCATTCATTTAACTAGCTTTAGAAGACTAGCTTCAGAAAGGGAGAATGATTATTTGATGCTCTGAGGTGGTCACAATTCATTTTTCTAAAATCTAGTAGGGTGCGTCCATTTCCAAATGACTATAACAAGTAATAAAGAAATTTAGGAAAGTCTGTGAATTCAGACTTAGTTCATCTTCTTTTTTAGATTAGGTACCCCATAAATATATACAACTGTTGCGTACTCATAATAATTAATTTTTAAAAAGAAGCAAATTTCAGAAAGAAAAAAGGATGTAAAATACTATATATTTCCTCTGGGTGTTGGGGGAGGGATATTTCAATGCACAACAA
Source organism: Carlito syrichta (assembly GCF_000164805.1). Classification (NCBI taxonomy): domain Eukaryota; kingdom Metazoa; phylum Chordata; class Mammalia; order Primates; family Tarsiidae; genus Carlito; species Carlito syrichta. Next base: position 39,980 of record NW_007249373.1, read on the forward strand.
AAGATCAGGAAAGATGCATGAAAAACAGGCAAGAGCAATTACTTCTCAATAGAGGGTGAGAGAGCTAAAAACAAAATTGGGGAGGATAAATGACTGAAGGGCACTTTGGCCTCATTTGTAATATTTCCATTTTTAATGGAGATAATATATTTGTTGTATAACTAAATAGAAAACAAAAAATCTACCTATGAAATAAGAGCCTGTAATAAATGAAAATTTAAACCTTATTTTGAATTCCTCTTATTTAGAATGTTCATACATTTTAGACTTCAGGTATTCATCATTTAAGATACTAAGATTACTAAGATAATCTTCACACTTTTCAGAAGTTTTGGAGAGTTCTCAAATTAACACAATAGAAATACAAATGTGAAAAGAAGTATTGGGCATTTAATTGAAATTAATATTTGGGTCCGACTAAAGACTAAGCGTAAAGATAATTTTCCTCACTTGTGAGCATGTTTTGTCAAAATTAGGGTTAACCCAAAAAAAAAAAAAAAAAAAAGTCATTATCAAGTATACAAAATAAAATTGTACTGCATAGTAATTTTTAAAATGACAACTTGTTTTCTAATTTAAAGTCTTGGATTTTTTTCAAAAATAAATTCACTTTAATAGACCCTGACAGACTCTAATGCTTGATTGCACAAAGCTGTGGCTAAAACTCTTTTTTAGTATAACCAACGATAAGACAGGAGTAGTAGAGACCTACCATCCCCATACATCTAACTGTAAAAAATACCAAGTTAAGCAGCAAGAAATTTCCAATTTGTCTCATTTTAATTAAAGTTAAAAAGAACATGGGAATCCATGTAAATAGTTTCTGAGAAATATGAAGTACAAAGATACATTTCTCCTGCTCACATTTCAATTATTAAACTGCCACTTTAACTGCTTGTTTATAACAAGCTCAATGAAAAATCACAGAAGAAGCATAATATCCATACAATATATTACTCAGGTAATTGTGTATATTTGGAGTACAACATAACTCTGATGCTATTAACCTCAAACCACATTTAAACCAATATAACACTAATTAACTGAATACTGCTTCCAACAATGAATCCGATTTTACTAAAAGAGAGCATATCAACACTGTACTGAATTTCAACTTTGCCCTGGTGACATCAAATTGTATTACAGATAAATTAAGAGTTGTGAAATTTTTGGCTGGTAGCCCCCATCCTACATAGTCTTTAAAAAAGCAATTTCATTTCCTATCAAGGTAGGAATCAGTAGTCGTATTTTTTTTTAAATATAGCTGCAAAACAAAAGGATCCATTAATAGCTGAACTTTTGACAGCACTATTCAAGATGATTTATGAGTTTGTATATAATTTGATTATTCTAATTAATTCTGCTGATTACTGCTTCAGCTAATAAAGTGAAGGTCACTTCCAAAATAATCTTCATTACATTTCACAGAAAGTGACTACCTCTAACTAGTTGTTTTCTTTAATTAAAAACTTATGTAGGTAACAAGAAAGAAGATAAGCTTCAGGGTTACCACATCTGTTGTTATAAGAGAAATATATTGTGTGAATACACTGTAATCAAGACAAATCCAATAAAACAGAAAAGTGTCCCTTTATCCAATATCTTCATTCTCAAAATAGAAGAGCTATTTTATGTTCATCTGTACTAATTTTAAAGTTACAAAAAAAAAAAAAAAAAAAAACCCTGAACTATATGAATGGTTTAGAATTTGAAAACATAAAGAAAAGAATCTTTGAAAATATTTTTCAAATTCATAAGTGTAAAATGTAAGGTCATGTTTTCACTTTTAAAATTATATATGTGGGATGATGTATATGAAACAGTAGGTCTTTGCCTTAACTAGAGTTTTTCCAAAAGGTGTCAGGAGACTGTCTCTTCCCTTTAAGATAAATACTGGGCACAAGACCCTGACATGTTGGAGGGAGATCAGAAGAAAAACGGCAAGGGCTCACATTAATATATTATTCTCATTTAGTCTATTTTTACACCCAGAACATTTTGTGTCCTGGATTTAATGCTTCATTTTATTATTATTTTTTTTTAACATTTTTTAAAGTTCTCCAGCCATTCAGCTGACAACCCTTTAGCTATCATCAAAGCTCTTCAATCACAAAACTACATCAAACCAGCAAAGCAAATTAAATATGATGCATATTCTCCCAAAGAAGTCAAAAGCAATCCTCAAGCTGAGGAAATCATAAATGAAAAGACAGAAAGTTTGAACATAAGAAATTCTGGAAGCAGAGTGATGCTGCAAAGCAGCTGGTAGGGATGATTTGTATGCTCATCAATGGGCTCAGTTGGTATAGTCAAACCCACTCCTGATGAACTCCCTCTCTTTGTTCTGGTCACCTTTCTGCATATCAAAAGATTCCCTTAAAGCTCTGACACTCAAAGTTCCTGTGGCCTAGATAGAGAGATCTTCCCTCAAATCTTCTTCCCATCGTATTCTGGTAACACTACACACTCAAATAACTCCCTCCTGAGTGGCCTCACCTAACCATCATCCCCTTTTAAAAAGGGCATCCCTCTGTAGTACAGCCAATAGTCACTTGCTGTCCTATCACTCTATTTTCTTTTCTTCCCAGCACATTCACTCCTTTAAATTGTATTTGTCTACTCTCTCTGTGAACAGCCCTCAACATCCCCCACAACAAGACACTTTTTTTTTTGTTTTCAACACTGTATCCCTAACACCTACAAAAGAGTTAGGATAAATATGTTCATATGTATTTATTTCATGAATTCTAATTTTTATTCTGAATTTGCAAATCATAAAACAGAGAGCCTGAGTTTATAGTCAATTGCCCCTTTAACTTTTCATGTAATAAAACACTAGTTTTGCCGGGCTCGGTGGCTCAGCCTGTAATCCTGCGCCTTTGGGAGGCTGAGGTGAGTGGATTGCTTGAGCCCGCGGGTTCGAGACCCGCCTGGGCAGGCGAGACCTCATCTCTACAATAAATAAAAAAATCAGCCAGGCGTGGTGGCACGTGCCTGTAATTCCGGCTACTCGGAAGGCTGAGGCGGAGGATCGCCGGAGCCCAGCAGGTTGAGGCTGCAGTGGCTGGGAGCGGCCACTGCACTCCAGTCTGGGTGACAGAGTGAAACTCCAACTCAAAAAAAAATAAAAAAATAAAAAATAAAATAAAATAAAATACTAGTTTTAGGTCTTTGGTAAAAAAAAATTCCATAACCATCAACCTCACCTAACGTGCCTCCAGGGTGTAGGTTATGTGTGCATGCATACACAGACAAAACTCATAGGGCTATCAAAGAATGTCAGAAAGTCGCAAACGTATTGGTGGTAACAGACACAATAAACTATCCTCCTCACTCTTACTAGGTCCCTTTGCAAGACAGATTGAGGGGTTCAATCTTCAGTAGGGGAAGAGATACATTTGCAAAGGTGACACATCAAAGAGTAGAAGAAAGTGAGGTCAAAACAAATCTCCAAGGTCTAATTCCTTTGTGTATTTCTTTTACAGGTTTTTTTTTTTTTTTCCAGGAGCTTTGAACATAGAAAAGATTGATATCATGGAAATGTCTAGTGTCAAATTCAATAGTCATAACTGGTATTCTTTACTCTTTCAAAATGTAGCATATAAATATACAAATATCAAACTATTTTGTATTCCAACATTTTAAGGAAAAATGCCTCAACTTTGATGGTTTGACCTCTGAAATCTACTATCTCATCCCCAGTCCTCATGGAAACTTTGTCACAAGAGATACTTTCCCATAAGTTAAATTCTTCAATATATGAACTCAAGTTTATTAGTCTTGTAACTCTTCCTCTCATTGGAAATTTAAGTTTTTATAGTTGCTTGTAGAAAAATTAGAGTTTCTTCCTTTGTCAATAAAACATATAAATACTGAAGAGGCAAAATGTATTTGTGACACTAGAAGACACGGTAGGGAGAAAAAACTTCAGAATTTTCAAACTTAACAACAAACTTTTTTACAAAATGATACTTACATATTGCACAATCTGATGGAATTTTTTTAGCTTTAAAGCATTAGAGTAGTATTGACACTATGCATAAATTAAGGCTGAATACTAAGTAAATAACAAAATGATCAAAGTAAAGATAATGAGTTCATGTAAGTCATTTTAAAAACAAAATATATAAATTCCAATAAAAACAATTATTGATTTAATTTTTATGTTCTTCATTTCTTTACTATCCAAGTTCCTTATCATAAGCATGCACTATTTTTATTAAAAAATATTTCAGGAAAAAATAAAAATAAAAAGTCAACTTGCTGCAAGGTATAACCAGAAATTGTGCAGTAGCAGTTAGGAAAGAAAGTAGCTAAAGAGGCTAGGTGCAGTGGCGCACACCTATAATCCTAGCACTTTGGGAGGCCAAGGCAGGAAGATCAGTTGAGCCCAAGAGTCCAAGACCAGCCTGAGAAACATAGAGAGACCTTGTTTCTACAACTAAAAATAAAAAGCTGGGCGGAGGTAGGGGAATCATTTGAGCCCAAAAGTTTGAGGCTGCAACGAGCCTAAGGAGTTCGAGACTGTAGCATTGCATTCCAGCCTGGGCCACAGAATGAGACCCCTATTCAAATAAAATAAATAAAATAAAATAATTTGTAAAAAAATAGCAAAAGAATAAACAGAATAGTATGTTTACCTAATATATGCATTGCCCAAAATACATCAATTCAATTTGCTTTATGGAACTAAAAATATATAAAAATCCAGAACCACAAAGAGCTATAGTTCATATAACTTAGATAAATTTGTTTTCTTCCCAACAAGACATGTAAAATTACATTTTCCTTTTTTCTTAAAAACAAAAGTAAATATACATATTGGCTGTTAACCAGTCAACTTTCATCTAACAAAATGAATAAAAGCCATCACTCCTAGATGTCATACAGATATATTATAACTTTCATGCTTAGTTTAATAATATAGTGGTCTCAACCTTGACGTTCTGACAGATAGTGTTGTGCCTCAAGCCCACAGGGGCAAAATGAAGTCTGAGTGGGACCTACTATGCAGGGCGTACAGCCTCTCTTATCTATGCCAAAGACTCTATATCCCTGGCAATAAATCAAACATGAAAATGCATTCATCATGTATGTTGAAATAGAAAGGGGTTGAGAACTACTGTTTATTTAAGTATCAAACTCTTAGCAAAACAAGAGGGCACTCTGCCACAGAGAAAACCCCAAAGTTGTCCAAGTACTTTACACTATACTTTTGTGCTTTGCTGACTTCAGTGTACTCTTTTTGCTAGCTTGATTTCTGAAAGAAAAGTAAAACCTTTTCCTCATGCCATTTCAACTTACAAACAATATTTCCCAAACTGATATTAAGGAATTATATACACATTAAGTTGGCAAATTTGTTTTGAATCACTTGTGAAAATATATTTACTTATGGAGAAATGTTGGTCCTAGTTCCTTTGATATCTTCCAGGAGGAACAAATTGCAGAAAAACTCAAATTTAATCTGCAAGGATGACAGATTAACATCTCCTAATCTCCCTATATAAGGATACTTTAAAAGTCTTTCTGGCTGGGTGCGATGGCTCACTCCTGTAATTCCAGCACTTCAGGAGGTGGAGGCGAAATGACTGCCTGAGTTCAGGGGTTTGAGACCAGCCTGGGCAACTTGGCATTATCTTGTCTCTACAGTAAATTAAAAAAAAATGAGCCAGGTGTGACAGCACATGCCTATGGTTCCAGCTACCTGGAAGGCTGAGGCAAAATGATCGCCTGAGCCCAGCAGGTGGAGGCTGCAGTGGCTGTGAGCATGCCATTGCACTCCAGCCTGGGCAACAGAATGAGACCCCAACTCAAAGAAAACACAAAACTTTTCTGAATGCAATAGTTAAACTAATTTTATTGGTACACTTCTATGACTAAAACCATCTCCAAAGCATGGTTAAATTAAATAGCAGAAACTTTCAGTTTGTTCAATTGCCTATGAATATCAATAAGCATCAGTGTGTTTATTGAGGCCTTAAAAATGTCACTTCCTAAGTTTGCACATCTGAGGAAAATTATTTTCTACCCCAGTAATTATTCAGAAGTAAAGCATTATTTCTTTTCTCATGTAAGTTTTGATATTATTAAATCTCTATTATAAAACAGAAACTGTACTGGACATAAGTAGTGCAGTCTCATTATGGGCAGAATATTTAAGATAAAATGTAAAAACAAATAACCAAATGCTTCTGATTCACACTTGATTTACCTGTATAATACAGGCACTGCCTTAGTTTGCTGGTCTTAAAGAGCCCATTTCAAGTATTAAAACGCTCATGTCCTAGATAGAAATTACATAGTGGTTTTTATTTATATCTCTGGACCACAAATAAATTAATGCTCTTTTTCATCTGTATCTGCTTGTGAAAGAAGTACATCATAGCACACACTACCAGACCATCACAATGCAGGGAAAAGTGTGATGTCTCACTATGCGCACTCACAGCAAGAAAGTTAATTTAGGGAGGGACTTTGGGAGGCCAGCCCCCAAAAAGAGATTTAGGCGGTCCCTTGAAAGGTGTGATGGCGTCAGCATTTCTATAAGGATAGATATTAAAAGAAAGAAAGAAGGAGGGATAGATATAAGGAGAAAGAAAGAAAGTGGACATCTGTTCAA